>NC_061115.1:75785969-76085969 GCF_002878395.1 Capsicum annuum | reverse complement strand
ACGCAATTCAACAATTTATATTGGGATCCATCATGCTACCATTTTTTCATAATAAATCAACACGTGGATTTCTTTTCTCACTCGAGTTCAAAAATAACTCTTTCAAGACCAAAAGGTCAAATTATTCAAATATCAAGGTATGTATAACACATTACTTCACCAAAAATCATAATCTCAAAGAGGGTTTAAATCCCATATATCAACACTTGAGAAAAACATTTCAAGATTCATACTTTGTATAGCAAATAAGTATAACTCATATGAAAATCTGGAAATTCCACTTGAAACATGATATTAACATCAAAACTCAAGGAATTTATCTTTAAGACATCACCAAAATATTATAGTTTCTTGAACAAGAATATAGAATAATAGTTTCCATCTCAAATTCATAATTAAACAAGTAAAATCATGTATCTTCGTAAAATAATACAAATTTTTAGGAACAAGAACGAAAGGATGTTCTTGTTGAAAACTCCACATACCTTTATGGTAACGGATTCGTTGAAAGATTGGACCCTCAATGTTGATTGTGCAACCTTAGTTGTTTTTCTCCTTTAGTGCTCTTGGATGATGAACTTAGATTGATAATAAGGTTATGATGTGTTTAGATTCTATTAAATTCATAAGGTTAAGTTTAAGGGTGTGTAAGGAGTGCCAAAAGACATAATTTCCCTCAAAATAACTCAAAACGGAGTGTTTTTACTACCTGAAACACCAAGTGTGCACCGTATTGCTTATCACATACATTTGCGTATGCGCCGCATTGCTTATCGTACACATTTTAGTACACGCCGCATTGCTTATCGCACACATCTAAGTATGCACCGCATTGCTTATCGTACACATTTAAGTATACACCGCATTGATTATCACACACATTTAAGTATGCGCCGCATTTCTTATTGCACACCTATTCCAATAGTTATGTGCGATTGGTTAGGCGACGCCCTTTACTTTGCAAAGCCATAAATCCTTGCTCAAGTGTCGGATTTTGATGAAATTGGTATTATTGGAAAGCTAATTCAATTCTATATAATTTGGTAGGTCTTGGGATGAAAAATTCCATGTATATTAAGAGATATTCATGTTTGAAGTTTACCCTTGTAGAATCAAATATCAAACTTTAGATGAATCAATTGGTCTTAGCTCAAACTTATTCTAGGTTATTGCTATAAACATTTTCCACCTCTAAACTACTCCATAGACTAGGATAATGATCATGAAACTTGTATTCACGTGAGAATCACTTGGATTAGAGCTTAGACGCGTAGGAACGATGGTTAGAATTCTAGCACGAAAATACGGGGTATTACAGTATCAATGGCTCCTAGAATTGTATCATTTTAGGAGCTCAAAATATATCTCCAAACACACCATTACATCCTTAATATAATCATGGACTGAATCCTTTTATGTCAACCTTGAATTATATGTCTTAAAAGGTTGACACCTATTTGGTTTGTATCAACAAAACTATTAAAGGAAGTGTTTCTTTTCCAGTAACCCATTCCTTATCATATGGAGGATTTAATTTATTATTATCATTAACATTTATTATAGAATCAACAACAAACTTCAAAAATTGTGATTCAGGAAGATACTTTCAATTCTATCAAATTGCTGCATTTTTCATCGAGTCATCAACCTCATCCTTTACAGATGGGGACTCAGACTCCTCCTTGTTATTAACAATAATAGGGCTGCTACAATTTACTTGGTGTAACTTCTTATTTTTGTACTTGGAATTTAGACGTGGTCAAAGAAGACATTCTCGACCTTTGTTATACTTTTCACCCTCAACAATAAGTTGAGGTAACACTATCCCTCAATTTGATTCCTTTTTCCTTATTCATTGTTGTAGAACACCTCATGTGATCATGTTATGATTCCTTAACATCAGAAGTTGATGACTCAATCTCTTGGTATGTCTTATCATTAGGGTTATCATTATCTTCATCAGTTAAAGTCTTAGATTTTGACTCAAAAGTTGAGGTTATATCAAGGGTGGCTCAACAAATTTGGTAGCCTAAAGCTAAATCTTAATAATAAGTTTCAATTATATTTAATAAAATTAGCTTTTGTGTTCATCACACATATCTCGTGTGATTCACATATTTTGTGGTACCTACATGCATCCCGTGTGAGATATGTGCAGCTTGTGGAAGTTATGAGTACTTTATGTTCATTTTGTGTGGTATACGTGGATTCTATTATCAATTAGTAAAAATATTTCAAAAAAATAATTTTGAATCAAAATGGTGTTGAATGAGGGATATTTCCAATAAATGGGTTTATCAGATTTTTCATGATCATAATAGTGAAAATGCATAACAAATAGAACACCTTCAGTGTTCAATTTTCACGTTTAAGAATACATGATCCATTAAATATATTCACACTGAAGGTGATCTATTATTAACGAGCCTTCACTCAATTTTTATATTTTGAAGAAAAGCTCATTTCTTTCAATGCAAGTTCAACATATATTTTACTATCCAAGAATCTGAAAAGACTGTCATTTTCTGAACAGATCGGACAAGAAGTGAGAATTTTTCATACACTAAAGGCTCATCCTTATCAATGCACCTTCAAAAAAATTATAAAAATGCCCTTATGCAAATAAAGATCTCCAAAAGTTATTCATTAAGTTGCACACTATAACTTAATGATACTTAAGTTCCTTCTTTATACTTTTGAGCCATATATAGCTACTAACTTGATGTACTTGATGTTTACCGAGGTTGTTATCATGAAGTAACTTGATTGGAAAACAAAAAATATTTAATTAGGAAGTGTGAACCGACAAACTTGATTAAGCATAAAAGAAAGTTGCAAATACAAATTATATTGAAGGTTGTCTACGAAAGTAATCTTTCAACAAAAAGATACTGGGGAAATAATAAAATGTCTTAGGTTACTCAGAGTTTATTCATATTATTGTTTTATAGATTATAATATTAATGTTTATTTTATAGGCTAGCACTTTGCATCTGATATATAGAACAACTTTAAGTGTACAGGATAGTGGCAACAATATACATCGTGAATCTTAAGTTAGATTGTTTAAGTTGGCTTTGAATTCCTTCATGACCTTATACTCGAATCTAAAAATAATTGCTACCGGGAGAGACCCTAATTTGGTCATATAGTTGGATGTCTTAAAATTGAGCATTAAAGAATCTAACATATTTAGATCCTTTAAGGAAACAGTAAAATTTGACAAGCAGTCAAAATAAATTGGACCATTACAAAGGTTAGTTTCGACCATTCCTAGAAAGGAATCATTGAAGTCTAAAAACCTAGAGTCCCTAAGACAAAGGAGAATAGAGGTATCTAAACCTTCTCGGAAAAGAGATTTAGCTGCTATTTGGACTAAGCAGAAATGGAGGTAATCGTACTTACGCTTACATCCCTCTATAGTCCTGGGATTGAGAAGTTAGATATCCTCATGATTTGATTCAAGAGGGATGGTTTGTTCAACAGTTGAAATATGGTAGTCACTTGTTAGAGAGTGCCATATAGAGGGAGCTTTATAAATTTGGTCTTGAGGATGTCTGGTAATTTGCCAATTATTAATTGATTGCTGCAAATTAGAGAAACTAATATCTTCTTTGAGCTTTGAATTAGGAGAATTATAGGAAATTGAAGTGGATGAAGAGGATGAGGAGTTTTTAGAAGGAGAGGAGAAGGGACGGAAGAATGCCATAGAAGAATCTGCATGTCAGTAATTTAAAATAACAACAATAATAACTTAAATGCTTCCTATCCTTGGATCAAGAGACCATTGGGTTCCATAAAGAAAAATATTCAAGAATTTAACTCAATACTATATTGGAGAGTCAGATCTAATAATTAAATTAGTGGAGTCTTGTCTCAATTCTATTTATATTAGCTAGATCAATTTTAACTAAAGATTTTTCAGCCGTATAGTCCAAAGGTTATAAATAACCATCTGTAAGTTCACTAAGTCTCCATCGGCAATCCATCCATTAATGCTTAGGTAAACAACCTACAGTGTAGATGTGAAAGATCACAATACCATCTTCAATTTATTCCTTTTATAAAATAGATTTTTCTAAGTCTAATAGATATATTCAAGTTTTACCATTTAAATTATAGATCTAACAGTACCATATAATAGCAAGTTAAAATCAAGAATAATAATCTTTGCTTCCCCTCATGGCTCTGATACCAAGTGTGTGTGTGTGTGTATATATATATATAAATATATAATATTTTAGATCATCTTGGGGGGGAATATTTATATACATATATATATGATATATGAACTTGCTAACAACCAAAGAAACAATCTGCCATACTTTCTTAACAACATATATATATGCACCACACATACTCAGCTAGTATGCCTCAATATTAACATTTGGCTGCCTACAAGCAAGGGATAATCATGTTGCCCCTCCCTTCCACTTACACGTGGATGTGGAGGTGGCAACCCCCTTAATTTTACTCCACTTTTGTATGTACTCGATTATTATATAGGTTTGTCATAAAATAAATATAATATTTTAAATATATTATAATTAATAGAAAGTTATTTGTAACAAAACCTTTATTTTATAACAATAATATTTTAACATATCTAGAATTACTATCTGTGTATAAAACATTAATAGAATATAACAATGTTATTATAAAGTAATATAAACATATCATAACTAATTTTTTTTTATAAAGGTAAAAATATTCTAGAAGGGTAATAAATTATATTTCTACTAAATACCAATTTAAATTAAATATTCCATAGTATATTTGAAAGTAGTAAAATTCTTAAACAAACTGCCTGAAAATTGAACTATTAGTCCTAGCAAGTCATAAATAATTTGGGGCAATTATAAAAAAGTTTGAGACACCAAAAATGTTATGAAAACAAGGAAAATAACCATGAGGTTCATTAAAACATCCGCTACCAAAAGGACTTTCGTGCATAAAAGTAAAAGATAAGGAAATACCTGAAGGCTCAAATAGGTAGGGATTTTGGACGAGCATATGACACTCGTGATGAAGGCCAGGTAGGTTGGTCGAAACCACATCAGATAACTCGCGAACCACAGGGACGGAGTCAGTGTGTACTCTAAGCACTAATATCTTGAACATAAGCAAGAAGGACTTATACCCTTCGATATTAGTCTCCTAGATTGAATGTATGAAATAATCCCCATCGGCGTGTGGCCAACAGAACCTTGCCACACAATTGGGTTATTCTAGGAAATGAAAAAGTAATGATCTTAGCTAAACAATCCAAGACCGTATTTTAAGGAGACAACCAATTCATGCCTAGAATCACATCGAAATCTACCATATATAGGACAACGAGATCAATATGAGTATGAGACTCCCGAATGGTCACTAAACAAGTTTTATATACCCAATCCAATACTAAAAAATCACTCACAGGGGTAGCTATACACAATAGCACAGATAAGGACTTTGAACATAAACCCAACTGCGATGCAAAATAAGCAGAAACACATAGAAAGATGGAATCATGATCAAACAAAGCAGAAGTTCGTTGATGGTATACGAAAATCTTACTTTGTAACACCCCAGAAGTATTATTGTATTTCACATGGTTCTCAAAGCTATGAATAGTCCTAAACTAACCCATTCATCCTACTTAACTTTAAACTCATAAGAAAAGTTAACTAACATAAGTAAAACTTAAAGGTAAACAAAGACATATCTTAATAGAAAGTCTTTAACTTAGGAATCTTCACACAACTCTTTAAACTTAAGATATAAATAGTCTGACAAGACTCTATTACTGACTAGAGAGCCACTAGGACAAACTCCAATTGCCCCGAACATAAACAAAAATCATATAACTAAAACACTTCCACCAATGAACAGAAATCTAATAAACTTGGCCCTCGGACTATGAGGACTCACCAGCAATCAAGATGTAGCTGATCATACATGTGGTCAATCGTGCTACTACAAACGAGCACCAGAACCTACATTATAAGACAATGTAGCACATAATTATATATGTGGGTTAGGACCGCTTGAATATACTGAGTATATGGGGTGAATGCATAAGCAAAATAATAACTGAGTTTAGACTTAGACTTTCAAATAATGCATTCTAAGTGTAAATGACTCACCTTGAGCTTGAAATAAACAAAGATTATGAAATCATAACCATAAGTAATGAAATATAAGGATAAACTTTGTGAGCCATAACAATTAGTTTTAAAAGCTTTATTTTTAATCTTTGTTATTGGAGTTTCTTTTAACCAACATAAACCACGTGAACATCATGGAGTCCAACGTCATACCCATGTGGGGGAGAGCAATTCTACACTTGTCATTGGAATAGAACCTTAATTTTAGTGATCACTTTACTTCATCTATATTGAGAAAAACCTTATCCTATGGTAGCTCATAGTTTCTAGGAATTAGGATACGCTCATCCGCATTCCCTTCTCAGTGCTAAATAATACTGTTAGATTACTTATATGCTCATACTTTAGGAAATCCACTTTAAATTAGCATAAGAGTTTTACAAGATGAAAACTGATTATGCTTCTCTTTACTTTAAATCATTTTTTAATGAAAAAATGTTGATTCCATATGTTTTCTTAAGATCATAAGATCAATATTTGCTTTGAATCATAGTATGGACTTAACAATAAAGCTTAAGATAATAACCTTCTTGTAAACTCAATACAAGTATTTAGACTTATAACATATGCTTAAATTCTTAAAAATTCATGACAAAACTTCATGCTAAATAATCATATTGAAATACTTCAATAATTTCAATCAATATAATAAAATTTATATCATATTATGAATCTTATAAATCAAGTGATGAATATATGTAAATCTTGATTCACTTGAAGCCTTTAAATTTCATGGTAGTAGCATAATTCAAGAATATGGCTATTTAGGTGTGAAACCTAATTTAGAGTAAAGAAATTCAATTTTATAAACTATGTATTCTGGGCATAAGGATGAAATAATAACCTTGTCATAAATTCCACATACCTTAAGTAGCTTGACTTGTGAAGGAAGATGGATCTTGGGACTTGAAGGATGAACTTATGACGGAAACCCTAATCTAGATGTTTATTGTAGATGAGAAGTTATAAGAGTTGTTATTTGATTGGAATGAGTAGGAAAATAATGTCTCTTTGAGGGTTATAGGTCGTGGATGGGAAGTCATATGAGAGAAAAAGACCAAAAAGCCCTTAGTTAAACTTTACATAAAAAGCTCGTCAATTTTTATTGGTCTACCACGACCGTATGGTATGGTAAGACCTATATCCTCAACTTGTAAGTTTAGTACACGCAAGGGAAAACAAATTAGTCAATATATAAGTTCCACATATGACTAGTATCATCTTGATATGACTCTTAAACATCTAATCGTACCTTGGACAAAAACTTGGGAGAACTATACTGATGAATTAATGACTTAACATCATACCACTCGTACCCTAATTAACGACTCCTAGGGGTGAAGTTGTATCCACAACATAAGGTTTACCCTACCACACTATCTTGCATACGACTACAACGTACCACTCATATAGTATAGGTACGATTCAAGAGAGAAGTTGTATGATATATAGAAACTTCCAGACATAAGGTATTACATTATCTCCTCCTTGGAAACATTTGTCCTCAAATGTAATTCACCTAGGATTGGGATTTGAACAAGAATCAAAACCTCGATACTGGAATTACACTCAATCTTTTCCACTATGGCAAGGATTTTATTTAATTATAACATGACCTACAATATAGGTGTACTTAAACAGACTTAAAGAGAAAGAATTAGCTGGAAATAACACTTTACCTTAGGCAGGAATGGTATTGGAGGAAAAGAGATAGGATACTTTGCCATCATGTAGTACCCTAAAAAATCCAAAACAATATTAGATCCATGTGACAAGCTCATGCATAGTACATCATGGTTCTTTTATAGTTTTATGAGTAGTTTAGATGTACATTAAGGCTTTAAATAACTCCCAGCTATCAGACGAATCAATACATTCCTCAACGATCAAATTCTTGAGAAAGATATTGCCATAGTCAGATTCAAATGAGAATATCTCTCATTATACTTGGAATTTTTGAGCTCATGACCTATCAACAAATATATGATTGAATTATATTTGCAACGATACCAATTTCTCCTAAATCTGATATCGAAGCAAAGAGTTATTCCTATTTTACTCAAGCATGGCAGGCTGGAAACTGTGTGACGACATTCATGGTAGCTTACCATATTTGTGATGCCCTACCACGAAAATCGTCAGCCTTAGGCAGAAACTAGCTCCTATGTGATGACATTCATGGTAGCTTACCACATTTGTGATGCCCTACCACGAAGGTCATCATCCTAGGTAGAAACTAGCTCCAAAGTGACGACATTCATGGTAGCTTACCATATTTGTGATGCCCTACCACGAAGGTTGCCAGACTTAGGAAGAAACCATTAATTCCAGCTCCTATGTTACGATATTTTTGACGGCTTACCACATTTTTGATGCCTTGTGACAAACGTCGTCAGCTATGATTTTCAGTAACTGAAAATTTATTTTAGTAAGGGTATTTTGGTCTTTTTCTTCACTTTCCACAACTTATAACCCTCAAGGAGTGTATTATCTTCCATTCTCTTTAGTTAAACATCTCAAAAATCTCTCTCATACACTCTCAACCACACGATTAGGGTTTCTTCGCAAGATCAAAACTCTTAAGAACAAGCCTTAGGGTTTTCATAGAAGAGTCTATTTCAAGGAAATTTCGCCATCAATCTTCACGAATTCTTAATCTAAGGTATGCATAGTGTTCATCCATGGGTCCCTTTCATCCATGGAACTCAAGAATCATGTTTTAAATTATAAATTTTGATTTCCTTGTTGTTTTATGACTATATTCATGTTAATGATTGTTGTTTGGATTCAAGGTTGTGTCTTGATGTGTTTTTCATGAATCATGTGAATAGGTTAGTTGGAAACCCATGAATTTGGGTGGTTCAAGATTTCTAAATTTGTTAAGTACACCTATGATCAATATTAAGAATGCAAGGTGTTTGATAAAATACTTAGGATGCTAGAAATTAATGTTTACATGGTTCCATGATATCTAAATGACAAATCCATGTTGGCTATAACTTCAATATAAATTCCATGCTATTGATGTGTTGCTATTATTGTGGTATGAAACATGTATGATAATGGATATATACTCTATGTACATGAAATATATCCACGCACTCCCTACCATGCTTAATATGTTGAAGAACTACATGAAGTATAATATCCCCTACTTATGACAATGTGAATTGTGGACTCCAATGTTATGATCAAGTCAGTCATGTTGTGTCAGTTTCCTTCCATCGAGTCTTGAGGGTGTTCGTACCCGAAAATATAGCTGTGTGCCTAGAGCCATGTCATGTTATCATGATACTCTTAGTCAAGCCATGATCTATAGAATTCAATCAGTCATGTGACTTAGGAAAATCCAGTAACCTTAGTAATCTCAGTAGTTCAGTAATCTTAGTGATCTCAGTACTCAGTAATATCTGTAACCTCAATAATCAAAGTCAATCTTAGTAATTTTAGTACTCTCAATGAGTTCTCAAAGCTCAGTACATTCCGTCAGTCATCGAAATCCAGTAAACTTAGTTTAGCTCCGCTAAACAATTCCACTAGTATCAACTTAGTTAATCAGTATCAGTTCAGCTAATTAGTTCAGTTCTGTTATTCAGTTCAGCTTAGTTATTTAGTTTAGTGTCTTTCAGATGGGAGTAGGATTCAGCATCGAGTGAGCCTAGGGATGCAGACTCACCCACTAAATTAGGACTGAGATCCTTATAAGCAATCCCTAAGTTCCAGAACTACGTTGCTAGCGTAGGTACGAGATGACACCTATTGGATAGGATTGACATACTCAGGGGTCACCCGTTAGCACATTTATATGTATAGGACTGATCCCAGGAGTCACCCACTAGATTAGGACTGACTCCATAGCAGATGTCTTTACTAGTGGTGCGGTATTGACACCCTTCCAGTCAGGGCAGCGATTAGATCCCAGTCAGTTTAGCTTGGGGCATGTCGGTTAGATGAACATATCCTATAGTTTCAATTACAGAATCAGGGCTTTCAGACACAGTCAACTCAGCTTAGTAGTACAAATGTAGTGCTGTTATATACATTCAATGCTTATCATTGTAAATATATTTTAAGATCACCCATTAGCTAAGATTGATCTCAACTATGATTAATCAGTATCAGAATCATTAGATTTAAAGATTACCTGCTAGATAGGAATGATCTCAGACTAAGTCAAATCATTCTTATTATCAGTATACTCATGATCACCTGCTAGATAGGACTGATGTCAGATTTAGTTACTCCAAGTAGATCAGAATTCAGATAGTTCCATCAGAACTTAGACTATTAGTACAGTCGTTCAGTAATAGTTACATCAGTTAGGCTGATCATTATCGTTATATCAGTTATATCAGCTTTTTGAACTCATGTATCAGTCATATCAGTTATCAAAATTCATGATATCAGTATTCAGCTTCAGGACTGTCAGACACAATCAACCAGACCATTTCTTCATAATTCAAGCTATCAAAAATAGTCGTTCATCTATTTAGTATCTCAGTATCAGTACATTAATGTTGTCAGTATTCAGACTCAGTAGTTAGTATCTCCAAGAGTTCAGTTATAGTTATGTATGCATGTATGTATTCTCACGTTCATATTAGTTAGCATCGTTCATGCATATAACCCTTTGAATTTTGCCTACATCACTCGTATACTCAGTACATTTAGACGTACTGACGCATTTTCGCTATGGTGCTTTCTCATATGTTACACCATAGGTTCAGAGGCACGAGCTCCAGATCAGCAGTAGCATTCCAATGTTTAGAGTTTGCAGTGAGTCCTTTTCATTCGAGAATGATATGATTATTGCTTTATTTGCTGACTTAGTTTAGTTGCTAGATGGAGTTAGTTGGGGACATGTCCCATCAACTCCTTATTCAAAAAGTTTAGAGGCTAAAGGCTTTCCAGACTATAGCATGTCAGACAGTTATTTCAAATTTGTTTTTGTATTGTTATACTATTTTCAAACATTGTCTTATCAGATATTTATTTAGATTTGAAGCTTATGGCCATTCAGTACATGTTTCCATATTTTCATGTTATATTATACAGTGTACAGGTATAAATATCAGTTATGGGTTAGCTTGTGGTCCTTCGGGGTCATGAGCACCGTGTAGCATTCTGGTTCAGAAAATTGGTGTATTACAAACTTGGTATTAGAGCCTAAGTTTCAATAGAGTCCTAGGAAGTATAAAAGCCGCATCTAGTAGAGTCTTGTACATGCGTGTGTTGTGCACCGCACTTATGTGAAAGAGGCTATGAGATAATTTAGGAACAGTTTCCCTTCTTTACGTGCCAGTGAACATAATCTCAGTCTAATCCATTTCTCCCTTTCTTCTACAGACATGCCTCCTAAAAGAAGAAATGGGAGTCACTCAGCCCCTCAGCCAGAAGATGCTTTGGGTGATTATGTTTCTCATACGGAGTTCAGGGCTGCATTCACCACTCTTTCTCAGTCAGTTTCTACCCAGAATGAACGACCAGCTATCGTTCTGGTCAACCCAGTGGCTGATTCAGCTGCAGCTAGAATTCGAGACTTCACCCGAATAAATCCTCCTTCCTTCACAGGGTCTAAGTCAGATGAGGACCAACATGAATTCTTAGATTAGGTTCAGAAGGTGATAGATGTTATGGGGGTTACTACTATTCAGAGTACTGAGTTAACCAAATAATAATTATAGGATATCGCTCATACTTGGTATAAGCAGTGGAATTTAGAAAGGTTAGATGATGCATTCCCTATAGAGTGGGAGGAATTTCCCTCTGCTTTCCTTGATAGATTTTTTCCACTAGAGCTTAAAGAAGCTAAGGTACTAGAGTTCATCAACCTCAGGCAGGGTAGTATGACGATAAAAGAGTATTCTCTCAAGTTTACTCAATTAGCTAGATTTGCCCCTCATGTGGTTAAAGATGGTAGAGTTAAGATGAGTAAGTTAGTGTCTGGGGTAAATGATAGTATGGTAAACGAGTGCAGATCTGCCGTGTTGAATAGTGATATGACTTTATCCATACTTAGGACACATGCTCAGTAGATAGAGGAGCAGAAGATTAGGACAAGAGAGAGAAAGAGTAAGAGAGCAAGGATAGGTAATTTCAGCTTTGCTCAGCCTATGTCACAGGGTGGTAACCATTCTTAGCATAGTCAGAAATTTTCAGTCCCAAATCTATCCTCAGCTAGTGTACCAACACCTAAGTCCAGAAATAACCATTATGATGGAGCACCAAGCTCTGAGGCCCAGGTTAGTGAAAATAAAGGTCTTACTCATCCGCTTTGTGAAGAGTGTGGTAAGAATCATCTAGGTGTATCTATGGCAGGCA
This sequence comes from Capsicum annuum, assembly GCF_002878395.1. NCBI lineage: Eukaryota > Viridiplantae > Streptophyta > Magnoliopsida > Solanales > Solanaceae > Capsicum > Capsicum annuum. Next base: position 76,073,499 of record NC_061115.1, on the reverse strand, counting down.
GTGATGTATTCTTTAGGTGTGGCAAGCCAGGAAACAGGATGCGAGAGTGCAGAGTTCTAGCACAGAGGGATAAGGAGTTGTGTCAGCAAGGTACCAATAGTGGTCAGCGTCAGAATAAAATTTATGCACTCTAGACCCGTCCTAATCTAGAAAGTTTTCCTGACTTTGATTCGGGTATGTTGCCAGTCTTTCATGTTCATAGTATGCATTGTTAGATCTTTTTCTCTCATTCGAGCATATGTTTCAGTATGAGTTAGCTAGTAAAGCCAGCAAGTCAGTTTAGCAATCGACCAGTCAGATTTTTATAGCTTGTTTTCTCATCCTTGCATCTATTCATGCTATCCAAAATCTCAGATAAAGTAACTATTTCAAGGTAGAACCTCGTAGTAGTTGAAATTTTAGTTTATCTCTTGTATCATGCATTAGTTTCAGACTCCTGAAGTTTAGTTATAATCTAGTTCGTAGATGCCCTTTGCATCACCCAGTATCTCCGTAAGGTAAGCGTTCTTAGAGGGACATAGCATCCCAAGGGAGAGATACCTCACTTTCTCTTAACGCTTTCATGCCTTAGATACTTTAATTTTCTCTTGCATAACAAATTCAGTCTAGAATAAAGGGTACTCATAAGTTGACCCTCAAGTTAGAACTCAGCTGTAAGTCAAGTATTCAGAGGTTCAGTTCAGTTCATGATATTCATTCCATATGTCACATAGCAGACTCAGTCATGTTCTCATGTTTTAGTTCAATCTTAGTGCCTTTATCATTGCATGTTCAGTCGCATATTCGTGAGTCAGTTCAATTATGTATTCACACATCAGATATACGTGGTCAGCTTATCAGTACTTTCAGTCATGCATTCATGTGTTATGTCAGTCATATAATCATGCATTAGATATGCATTCTAAGTTTGAGAAACTCAGTTTATCGAAACACTTAGTCCTACATTCATAAATCAGCTACCCATGCACAGTATGATATGCTCAGTTTTCAGTGATGTCAGCGATGAAATCATGATCATTCATTCATGCTATATATGTGTTATTTTATCTTTTCTCCCCTCCCAAGCAGTCATTATTCGAGGATGAATGTTTCCAAGGGGGAGATATTGTAATACCCTAAAAAATCCAAATCTATATTAGAGCCATGTATCAAGCTCATGTATAGTACATCATGGTTATTTTATAGTTTTATGAGTAGGTTATATGTATATGAAGGCTTCAAATAACTCCCAGCTATCAGACGAATCAAAACATTCTTAACCGATCAAATTTTTGAGAAAGATATTGCCATAGTAAGATTCAAACGAGCATATCTCTCATTATACTTGGAATTTTTTAGCTCATGACATATCAATAGATATATTATTGAATTATCTTTCCAACAAAACCAATTTCTCCTAAATCCGATATTGGAGCAAAGAGTTATTCCTATTTTACTCCAGCATGTCAGGCTGGAAACTATGTGATGACATTCGTGGTAGCTTACCACATTTGTGACACCCTACCACGAAGGTCGTCAGCCTTAGGAAGAAACCAGCTCCTATGTGATAGCATTCGTGGTAGCTTACCATATTTGTGACGCCCTACGACGAAGGTTGTCAGCCTTAGGCAGAAACCAGCTCCTAAGTGACGACATTCATGGTAGCTTACCACATTTGTGACGCCCTACCACGAAGGTCGTCAGACTTAGGCAGAAACCATCAATTCCAGCTCCTGTGTGACGATATTTTTGATGGATCACCACACTTTTTATATCTTGTCACAAATGTCGTCAGCTATGATTTTCAACAACTGGGAATTTATTTTAGTAAGGGTATTTTGGTCTTTTTCCTTCACTTCCCACGACTTATAACCCTCAAGGAGCATATTATCTTCCATTCTCTTTGGTTAAACATCTCAAAAATCTCTCTCATACACTCTCAACCATAATATTAGGGTTTCCTCTCAAGAACAAAACTCTCAAGAACAAGCCCTAGGGTTTTCATAGAAGAGTCGATTTCAAGGAAATTTCACCGTCAATCTTCACCAATTCTTAATATAAGGTGTGCGTTGTGTTCATCCATGGGTCCCTTTCATCCATGGAGCTCAAGAATTATGTTTTAAATTATAAATTGTGATTTTGTTGTTGTTTTATGACTATATTCATGTTAATGATTGTTGTTTGGATTCAAGGTTGTGTCTTGATGTGTTTTTCATGAATCATGTGAATAGGTTAGTTGGAAACCCATGAATTTGGGTGGTTCAAGATTTCTAAATATTTTAAGTACACCTATGATCAATATTATGCATGCAAGGTGTTTGATAAAATACTTAGGATGCTAGAAATTCATGTTTACATGGTTCCATGATATCTAAATGACAAATCCATGTTGGCTATACACTTCAATATAAATTCCATGCTATTAATGTGTTGCTATTGTTGTGGTATGAAGTATGTATGATAATGGAGATATACTATATGTACATAAAATATATCCATGCACTCCCTACCATGCTTAATATGTTGAAGAACTACATGAAGTATAATATCCCCTATTTATGACAATGTGAATTGTGGACTCCAATGTTATGATCAAGTCAGTCATGTTGTGTCAGTTTCCTTCTATCGAGTCCTGAGGGTATTCATACCAAAAAATATAGCTGTGTTCCTCGAGCCATGTCATGTTATTATGATACTCGTAGTCAAGCCATGATCTATAGAATTCAGTCAGTCATGTGACTCAGGAAAATCCAGTAACCTCAGTAATCTCAGTAGTTCAGTAATCTTAGTGATCTCAGTACTTAGTAATATTAGTAATCTCAATATTCAAAGTCAATCTCAGTAATTTTAGTACTCTCAACCAGTTCTCAAAACTCAGTACATTCCGTCAGTTACGGAATCCAGTAAACTTAGTTTAGCTCGGCTAAATAATTCCACTAGTACCAGTCTAGTTAATCAGTATCAGTTCAGCTAATCAGTTCGGTTCAGTTATTCAGTTCAGCCCAGTTATTTAGTTCAGTGTCTTTCAGATGGGAGTAGGATTCAGCATCGAGTGAGCCTAGGGATGCAGACTCACCCACTAAATTAGGACTGAGATCCTTAAAAGCAATCCCTAAATTCCAGAACTATGTTGCCAACGTAGGTATGAGATGAAACCCATTAGATAGGATTGACATACTCAAGAGTCACCCGTTAGCACATTTATATGTATAGGACTGATCCCAGGAGTCACCCGCTAGATTAGGACTGACTCCACAGCAGATGTCTTTACTGGTGGTGCGGTATTGACATCCTTCCAGTCAGGGCAGAGATTGGACCCCAGTCAGCTTAGCTTGGGGCATGTCGGTTAGATGAACACATCCCACAGTTTTAGTTACAGAATCAGGGCTTTTAGACATAGTCAACTCAGATTAGTAGTACAGATTCAGTACTGTTAGATACAGTCAATGCTTATCATTCTAAATAGACTTCAAGATCATCCATTAGCTAGGACTGATCTCAACTATGATTAATCAGTATTAAAATTATTTGATTTAAAGATCACCCGCCATATAGGACTGATCTCAGACTAAGTCAAACTATCCTTATTATCAGTATACTCATGATCACGCTAGATAGGAATGATCTCAGATTTTCTTACTCCAAGTAGAACAGAACTTAGATAGTTCCATCAGACCTTAAACTATCAGATACAGTCGCTCAGTATCAATTATATCAGTTAGATCGATCATCACATTATATCAGTTATATCAGTTTTTTAAACTCATGTATCAATCATATCAGTTATCAGAATTCATGATATCAGTATTCAGCTTCAGGACTGTCAGCCACAGTCAACCAGACCAGGTTTTCATAATTCAAACAGTCAAAAATAGTCATTCATCTATTCAGTATCACAGTATCAGTACAGTCATGTTGTCAGTATTCAAACTCAGTAGTCAGTATCTCCACTAGTTCAGTTACAATTATGTATGCATATATATATATTCTCACGTTTATATTAGTCAGCATTGTTCATGCATATAACCCTTTGTATTTTGCCTACCTCACTCGTATACGTAGTACATTCAGACGTACTGACGCATTTTTGATATAGTGCTTTTTCTTATGTTACACCATAGGTTCAGAGGCACGAGCTCCAGATCAACAGTAGCATTCCAGTGTTCAGAGTTTGCAGTGAGTCCTTTTCATTCGAGGACGATATGATTATTACTTTATTTGTTGATTTAGTTCAGTTTCTAGATGGAGTTAGTTGGGGACATGTCCCATCAACTCCTTATTCAAACAGTTTAGAGGCTTTCCAAACTATAGCATGTCAGACAGTTATTTTAGATTTGTTTTGGTATTATTATACCATTTTCAGACATTGTCTTATCAGATGTTTATTCAGATTTGAACCTTATGGCCATTCAGTACATATTTCTGCATTTTCATGTTATATTATGCAGTGTACAGGTATAGATATTAGTCATGGGTTAGCTTGTGGTCCTTCGGGGTCATGAGCACCGTGTAGCATTTCAGTTCAGAAAATCAGGGTGTTACACATCATGCCTGCTTTAGCTTCCCAAGTGGGCCCTTCAACTAATTGGTTTCTACAAAGAACTTATACTGATGCAACTTCTTTACTCCTTATCCTCCGAACCTACCTATAAAGTATATCTATAGGAATCTCCTCATACGATAAATTATCTTTGACCCCAATACTTTCTATGGGAACTACTAAGGATGGATTTCCAATATACTTCTTAAGCATTGAAACATGGAGCATAAGATGAACAGGAACTAACTCAAATGGAAGATTCAATTCATAAGCAACCTCTTCTACATGCCTTACTATCTTATAGGGGACAACAAATTGCGGACTCAACTTTTTTTTCTTTCCAAACCTCATTATCCCTTTCATAGGTGACACCTTTAAGAATACCCAATCACCTACTTCAAATTTGAGCTCTCTTCTCATTACATCAGCATACCATTTTTGATAGCTTTGGGTAATTTTTAATCCCTCACAAATCAACCATACCTTTTACATAGCTTTGAGAACCGAATCTAGCCCAATTAAAGCCTCTTCTCCAACCTCAAGCCACCCTAGTATCGTAGGCTCTTTAAGAGCATATTGCCTTCTAATTATGATTATTTGCTCCATATCCTATTTAAGGATTATTTCATTTGGAATCAATTGGTCTATCATGCTTCACGCATGCATAGACCTTGTCCTTCAAGGACACACATAGGAGCACTTACAGCTTAAATATGATGTGTTTTTGGCATTTGACTTGAATTATCTTTTGAATGAGGATCTGATGATAATTCCTAACATATTTTATAGTTGCTTATAATCTCCTCCTTATGTTTGGAAAACTAACATACATATCTCTATCTTCTTTGAGGAATACATCTTTGTGCATCATGGTGTATTCATTAATTGTATATCGTACATCAACTTTTAGATGGAATAGTTGGTTTTGGACATTAAACCAATTGAGAGGAAAGAAATAATCATAATTTATTGGTCTAATGCATAGAAGTTATATTGTATACAACATATCATATTTTAGACCAACGCATGAAGCTTTGTTCTCGTTAGTAATGGTTTAGCTATTTATTGAAGGCATTCAATACTAAACCATCATCATCGAGATGAATTATCTTAAGTATACAATCTGAAATTTATGTTCTTAACTCAATTTTTATAAGCAAGCAACTTTATGAATGTCAAGCTGTAGGTTGACGAGAAATGTACATCTGATCATCTTATATCAATCATTTTATACTTATCATATTTTAAGGGATCCAATCCCAATAATAGCTGGTCCAACCAACTTATCAAGAGAACAAACAACATTAAAAGTTAATGAAGAATTTATAATTCTTCAATATATGTTTAATACTCACTATGCATATGTCACGACCCGAACCGGGGCCCTGGCCGTGATGAGTATCCCAAACCATGAAGGCCCGAAACACCCCTATCTGTTTGGTAATCATGCACATAAATCAAATGATAAAGAAATCCAGAAGACAAATAACATTACAGAAAACATGGTCAAGAGTCATATGAAAGCAATAATAGGGAATAATGTCCCAAAATCTGAAATCAACATCTCTATAACGTCTTCGAAATCTCTACTACATGACTGAAACAATTGTCTATCTGAAAACTGGGACAAGGCCCCCAGTAGACCTAAAACTAATAAGTGATAAATGACACTGCCAGATAATCAGGCCTTCCAAAATATAGAAGGCTCACCAAGTGACTCTACAAATCTGTCTGAGGAATCTATTGATTTTCTGGATCCCTAGACTGCGCCTCCGAATTTGGGAGGAAGGGGGTCAATACAAAAGTACTGGTACACAGAGATATCAAAACCAAACATAAATATTTTTAAAAAATATAGTTGAGAGCCATTATAAAGCAGTTTCATATCAAGTCATTTGAAAACATATAGGCATAATGTAATTGTTTTTCAACAACAATGTAATGTAGCTGAACTAGGTGGAATACCCTACATATCACATTTACACCAACTGTAAAACCTCGATTGCCGCCGAGATTAGAGTATACATGAGAGGAAGACACACAAGATCACATAGCAGGGTGTCTCGACCCAATGGTAGTGCACAAGATCACAAAACAGGGCTGCTAACAATAGTACCACTTTGGGAATAATATAAATTCAGGTACGCAGGATCACAAAGCAGGGTACCAAATTCCCATGTCAGCAAACACGATTTCCAGCGATAAGCCCTTACACTCAAGCGCCTTCTTCGGGCATCCACCTATCTTATGTAAAATCAATGTATTCAAATTTTATCTGATTTAATCATATATCTTATTTGTAGGGTATCGTTATACCCAACTTGCAAGTCATCAATATCACATCAACATATGCATAATCATGTAAAAATCAAGATATTTTAATTATTCACAAGTAGTGGACAATAATTATTTAAAATTCATGCTCTCTTTTGTTGGTCACAATATAATATGGGGTATCGAAACATTATCCTGGGAATTTGAAAGCAACTTATCATTCATATTTATCAAACTTTCATGGAAAATCTCAAATCACATATGCATGGTTTCAACCATTGAAGTATATAGGCAAACAATTCCCATGACCTTAAAAAAATGACTTAGAAATCATAATAAAAGCAAGTTATTAGTATTTTATTGAAAACTCCCATTTAAAAGAATGCATATTCATAAAACTACACCCATGAGATTTTTGGATAACCCCACGTACCTCGATGACTACAAATATTAGATGCTTCTTGAAGCCTACGTTGAGAGGATTCCAAATATGCAATTAGTTCCTAAAACCCTTGGTTGAATCTTGAGTTGCTTGGGTTTTTATTTTGAAACCCTAAGGAGAATCCTTGAGCACTTTTGATGAATGAAGGTGTATTTTGGGGTCCTTCGAACTGAATTTCGTGTTTTAGGGCTAAGTAAGGGTTGAAAAGGACCATTTTTCCCCCAAAACGGAGTGTTGAAGTCACTTGAAATCTATACATAGGCGCTGCCCATTTCATCACCTATGTTTACATAGGCGCCACCCATTCCATTGCCTATGTTTACATAGGCGCCACCTAGGCTATCGCCTATGCTTTCCAGTGGCCATGGGCGATTGGTTAGGCGACACATATCACTTTGAAAGGCCATAACTTCTTGCTCGGGTGTCGGATTTTAGCAAAATTGGTATCGTTGTAAAGATAACTCGGAAATCTATCATTTTACACATAGTAGGATTTCTAATTCGACATATACAAAGAGTCATGGTCAATAGAAGTTGGAACAAACTATAATGTCCACTTAAGCTTAATCGATCGAAGTAGTTCTCAACTAATCCTTGTATCAGATGACCCCGATGGTCTAAATTCAAGCTTGAATGGATTCATATGCTACACAAAAAATTAACACGCCGTATTGGCTTAGGATTTATGGCTTTTGGATTTATCAGCACATCAGAATCACAGTCTATGTTGTAGCTCGATATGCGGGGCGTTACATTATGCCCCCTTTGGATCATTCATCCCTGAATGATGATCTAGGACACAGACTGACATAATTTCAAGCATAATAAAGAACTAGGAAAGATAAGATAGGAATAGTACTTTCTATTTCCTCCTCCATCAAAGCAAACAAATTGGGATATCTAATTCTCATGTCATCTTCTGAGTCCCAAGTTATTTCTTTGAATTTTTGATTCCTCTACAGTACCTTTACTGAGGCCATCTCTTTGCTCCTTAGCTTTCGAACTTGGTGATCTAAAATTTCAACTGACTCTACTTTGTAAGACAAGGAGTCTGTCACTTTGATACTCTCTACTGGCAATACCAGAGAATGATCTCCAATGTATTTTATCAACATGGATACATGGAATACTGTATGAATAAAACCCAAACTTCCAAGCAATTCTAGCTCATAAGCAACTGTACCAATCTTTTTCAGAATCTGATATGGCCCTATATATGGAGGGCTTAATTTACCCTTTTTTCCAAACTGCACAACTCCTTTCATAGGAGAAACCTTGAGAAATACCCAGTCACCAACTTCAAACTCTAGTTCTCTTCTTCGAACACCAACATAGGACTTCTGACTACTCTGAGCAGTCTTGAGTCATTCTCTAATGATCTTTACTTACTCCATCGCTTGATGAACAAGATTAGGCCTATACAATTGAGTCTCACCCACTTCATACCATCCTATCAGAGACCTACATCTTCTTCCATACAAAGCCTCAAAAGAAGCCATCTTGATACTGGCATGGTAACTATTATTGTAAGCAAATTCAACCAGTGGAAGGTGATCTACCCAGCTACCTTTGAAATCAATGATGCATGTCCTCAACATATCCTTGAGGGTATGAATGGTATGCTCATCTTGCCCATCCTTCTGAGGGTGGAAAGCTGTACTCAAATTCACTTGTGTACCTAAACCCTTCTGAAAAGATCTCCAGAACTAAGATGAAAACTGCGTACCTCTATTGGATATAATGGACACTGGTTCCCTATGCAATCGAACTATATCCTCAATGTAAATCTTAGAATAACCCTCTCCCTAATAATTAGTCCTCATAGGAAAAAAGTGGGTTGACTTTGTCAATCGATCTACAATCACCCATATAGAATCATACTGGTTTCGGGATCTCGAAAGTCCTGTAATGAAGTCCATGTTTATCATCTCCCACATCCATAAAGGCAGGGCTATCTCTTGGGAAGTACCACCTGGCCTCATGTGTTCTACCTTCACTTGTTGACAGTTCAAACACCTGGACACAAAATCAGCTACATCACGTTTCATGTTATTCCACCAATACAAGGTTTTCAGATCATGGTACATCTTAGTAGAGACTGGGTGAACGACATACCTCAAAGTGTGCACCTCATCAAGGATTCTTTCTCGCATTCCATCAATATTCGGAATGAACAACCTACCCTGAAATCTCAGAATACCATCACCACTAATTTCAAATGACATAACCTTTTGTTGACCCACATCTTTCTTGATTTGCGTCAAGATGGGATCTTTAACCTGCTTCTCCTTAACTTTAGCACAAAGGGATGACTTAGCTAACTCATGAACAATCACCCCTCCATCTTCAGAATCTAAGAATCGCACTTCCAGATTTGTAAGGCAGTAAATATCCTTCACCATCTCTTCCTTTCCTTTTTCAACATGAGAAAGGCTGCCTATAGACAACCTGCTGAGGGCGTCGGCTACAATATTTGCCTTGCCCAAATGGTAATGCAGACTCATATCATAGTCTTTCAAAAGCTCCATCCAACTCCTCTGCCTGAGGTTCAATTCTTTCTGTGAAAAAACATACTGCAAACTCTTATGGTCAGTATAAATATCAACATGCACACCATAGAGATAGTGCCTCCAGATTTTAAGTGCAAACACCACGGCTGCTAACTCCAAGTCATGAGTGAGGTATTTGCGCTCATGCACCTTTAACTGCCTAGATACATAAGCTATCACCTTATCACGCTGCATCAATACACAACCAAGTCCTACACGGTATGCATCAAAATAAACCACAAAATCATCTATACCCTCGGGAAGGGTCAAAACAGGAGCAGTAGTCAGCTTGTCCTTCAACTTCTCAAAATTGTTTTCACATAAGTCAGACCATACAAAGTTTATCTTTTTCTGAGTTAGTTTAGTAAGTGGAGTAGCTATGGAAGAAAAACTCTCTACGAACCTTCTGTAATACCCCGCCAAACCCAAGAAGCTCCGAATATCGGTTGGAGTCATGGGTCTGGGCCATTTTCTCACTACTTCAACTTTCTGGGGATCCACTCTTATCCCATCACTGGACACAATATTCCCCAAGAATGCAATAGCATCTAACCAGAATTCACACTTAGAAAATTTGGCATACAGATGATGATCCTTAAGGGTCTAAAGAATAATTCGGATGTGATTGGCGTGATCCTCTTTACTTTTAGAATATATCAGAATATCATCAATAAATACAATTACGAACAAGTCAAGAAACTGATGGAACACTCTACTCATAAGAACCATGAAGGCTGCAGGGGCGTTAGTCAACCCGAAGGACATGACTAGAAATTCGTAGTGACCATATCGGGTTCGGAAGACTGTCTTGGGTATGTCTGACTCTCTAACTTTAATCTAATGATAACCCGAATGAAGGTCTATTTTTGAAAAATACTTGGCAACCTAAAGCTGGTCAAAAAGGTCATCAAGGAAGAAGATATTTATTTTTAATTGTGACCTTATTTAGCCGACGATAGTCTATGCACATACAAAGGGAACCGTCTTTCTTTCACACAAAAAGTATAGGTACACCCCAAGGGGACACACTGGGGCGTGTAAAACCCTTATTTAGGAGATCTGCTAACTGTTCTTTAAACTCTTTTAGTTCTGCAGGAGCTATTCTATATGGCGGAATGGAAATAGGATGAGTGTCTGGCAACACATCAATGCCAAACTCAATCTCTCTATCAGGTGGTATTCCTGGGAGATCATTTGGAAAGACTTCTGGGAATTCTTTTACTACGGGAATAGATTAAAGAGGAAGACTCTCCGCATTGGAGTCCTTAACTTGAATAAGGTGGTACAAGTAACCTTTAGAAATGAGTTTGCGGGCTTTGAGATAGGATATAAAATGCCCTCTGGGTGCTAAAGAATGTCCTTCCCACTCTATCACTAGTTCCTTCGAGAAAGAAAAAGTGACCCTTCGAGTCCTACAATCTATTGTGGCATAGCACGAATAGAGACAATCCATTCCCAAGATAGCATTAAAAGCAACCATATCTAACTCTATAAGATCTGCCAGCGTATCCCGGCTACCAACAGTCACAACACAACCCCTGTACACCCTCCTAGCAATAATAGAATCCCCCATCGGGGTGGAAACAGAAAAGGGTTCAGAAATCACACTGGACTCAAACTCGAAACCAACAGCCACATTAAGGGTCACATAGGATAAAGTAGACCCAGGATCAAGTAGCACATAAACATCACGGGAAAAGATTTGTAATGTATCGGTAACAACATCTGGGGAAACTTTTGCCTCCTCGCGGTTGGTCAAAGCATATAACCGATTACAACTGTTTTCGATAGCTAAAGGGGCACCCTTATGAGGAGGAGCCGTGAACGCGGCTTGGGGCTTAGTCCCCCCAGCATTTCCTCCAGCAGAAGGCCAATCTTTCTAAAGGTGGCTCACCTTTCCACAAGTATAACAATTGCTCCCTCAAAATAACACCTCCCCGAGTGATTCTTCCCATAAGTCTCGCACTGTGGATGAGTACAATGCTGTTAGACCACACTGCCTTGTGACTGAGTATCTGGGTTTTGAATCCATAAGGAGTCTGAAAATTCTGCGATCGTTTGTCTGCTGGTGGTCTGGGCGCTGGGGCACTGGCAGCTGATTGTGCATTACTACAAGACTTTTTTTTTGCCATCTATTTCCCCAATTGTCGCTCTGTGGTTGGCTGTAATTCTAATCCGCGGTTCTAACTCTCTTTGCTTGCCTGTCTTTCTCACTTGTTTCTAAAATTTTCTTTTTGTTCTCTTCTATCTGCTGTATATGAACGGTCAGCCGAGAAAAGTCTAGCTCCTTATTCAACATTTCCCCTGGCACTCAAGCACTAGGTTATCAGAAAGGCCAAATGCAAATTTCCTCATCCGGGCTCTCATATTACTAATCAACTCTGGGGCATAGCGGGCTAGTTTATTAAACTTCAAAGTGTACTCCTAGACACTCATACTGCCCTACTTCAGATTCATAAACTCTTCCATTTTGGCCTCCATCAACTCCAAAGGAAAGAATCGATCAAGGAAAGCTTCCACAAATTTGCCCTAAACTGTGGGCTCAGCACTCTCACTTTTTCTATCCTCCCAGTCGGCATACCACTGATCGCAACATCCTTGTGCTAATAAGTTTCTAGTTCCACCCTTTCAACCTCATCCACATGTATTACCTAAAAGATCTTGTCTATCTCATCCACAAACTCTTATGGATCTTTCTCTACCTTGGTGCTAGTGAACATAGGTGGGTTCATCTTCATGAAATGTCCGAACCTAGTATCCTCAGATGTAACAGATGCAGACCCATCATCTTCCAATTGTTGAGCCTGGTTAGCTACCAACTATGTCAGCATATGAATAGACCATCTGAATTTTGCATTTGAAATATCTCCCTGAGCAGTTAGGGGATGGTTGACGTTAGTCTGCGAAGCCCGAGGTGGACTGGTCGATACTGGATGGACTCTCAGAGTAGGGATAAGTTTTGGAGTGTGAGCTCGGTTACGGGTCCACATCCCATGGGTGGGACGGACCTCATCTTCCTGAGCATTCTGATTGATAATACGATGTGGAGGCATAACTGTGTTTCTGAAATACAAGAGATCATTGATTAGGGGACAGTTCAGACTCTGAAGCATGAGCTAAATCACAAAGAAGGAAAACATTTCCTAAATGTATAGCAATCTCCTGCTTATAAGTGTGGCGCGCTACACACCCATAAATAGGACTCTACCCGACGCAATTTTATAGATACCTTGGGACCATGAACCATGCTTTGATACCAAGTTTGTCCGACCCAAACTGGGGCCCTGGCCGTGATGAGTATCCCAAACCATGAAGGCCCGAAACACCTCTATCTGTCTGGTAATCATGCACATAATTCAAATGATAAAGAAATGCAGAAGACAAATAACACTATGGAAAACATGGTCAAGAGTCATATGAAAGCAATAATAGGAAATAATGTCCCAAAATATCAAATCAACACCTCTATAACATCTCCGAAATCTCTACTACATGACTGAAACAATTGTCTATCTGAAAACTGGGACAAGGCCCCCAGTAGACCCAAAACTAATAAGTGATAAATGATACTGCCAGATAATCAGGCCTTCCAAAATATAGAAGGCTCACCAAGTGACTCTACAAATCTGTCTGAGGAATCTATTGATTTTCTGGATCCCTAGACTGCGCCTCCGAATTTGGGAGGAAGGTGGTCAATACAAAAGTACTGGTACGCAGAGATAACAAAACAAAACATAAATATATTTACAAAATATAGTTGAGAGCCATTATAAAGCCGTTTCATATCAAGTCATTTGAAAACACATGGGCATAATGTAATTGTTTTTCAACAACAATGTAATGCAGCTGAACTAGGTGGAATACCCTACATATCACATTTACACCAACTGTCAAACCTCGATTGCCGTCAAGATTAGAGTATACGTGAGGGGAAGACACACAAGATCACACAGCAGGGTGTCTCGACCCAATGGTAGTGCACAAGATCACAAAGCAGGGCTCCTAACCATAGTCCCAATTTGGGAATGACATAAAGTCAGGTACGCAAGAGCACAAAGCAGGGTACCAAATTCCCATGTCAGAAACACGGTTTCCAGCGATGAGCCCTTACACTCAAGCACCTTCTTCGGGCATCCACCTATCTCATGTAAAATCAATGCATTCAAATTTCATCTGATTCAATCACATATCTTATTTGTAGGGTATCATCATACCCGACTTGCAAGTCATCAATATCACATTAATATATGCATAATTATGTAAAAATCAAGATGTTTTCATCATTTACAAGTAGTGGACAATAATTATTTAAAATTCATGCTCTCTTTTGTTGGTCACAATATAATATAGGGTATCAAAACATTATCATGGGAATTTGAAACAGTTTATCATTCATATTTATCAAACTTTCATGAAAAATCTCAAATCACATATGCATGGTTTCAACCATTGAAGTATATAGGCAAACAATTCTTATGACCTTAAAAAATGACTTAGAAATCATAATAAAAGCAAGTTATTAGTATTTTATTGAAAACCTCCATTTAAAAGCATGCATGTTCATAAAACTACACCCATGAGATTTTTGGATAACCCTACGTACCTCGATTACTACGAATATTAGATGCTCCTTGAAGCCTACATTGAGAGGATTCCAAATACGCAATTAGTTCCTAAAACCCCCGGTTGAATCTTGAGTTGCTTAGGTTTTTATTTTGAAACCCTAAGGATAATCCTTGAGCACTTTTGATGAACGAAGGTGTATTTTGGGGTCCTTCAAACTGAATTTCGTGTTTTAGGGCTAAGGGTGGAAAAGGACCATTTTGCCCCAAAAATAGAGTGTTTAAGTCACTTGAAATCTTTACATAGGCACCGCCCATTCCATCGCCTATGTTTACATAGGCGCAGCCTATTCCATCGCCTATGTTTACATAGGCGCCGCCTAGGCTATCTCCTTTGTTTACATAGGCACCACCTAGGCTATCACCTATGTTTACATAGGTGCTTCCTAGGCTATCACCTATGCTTTCCAGTGGCCATGGGTGATTGGTTAGGCGGCACATATCACTTTAAAAGGCCATAACTTCTTGCTTGGGTGCTGAATTTCAGCAAAATTGGTATTATTGAAAAGCTAACTCAGAAACCTATCAGTTTACATATAGTAGTATTTCTAATTAGTCATATAAAAAGAGTCATATTCAATAAAAGTTGAAAAAAACTATAATGTTCACTTAAGCTTAATCGGTCAAAGTAGTTCTCAACTCGTCCTTGAGTCAGATGACCCCTATGGTCTAAATTCAAGCTTGAATAGATTCATATGTTACACAAATAATTAACATGCCATATTGGCATAGGATTTATGGCTTCGAGATTTATCAACACATTGGAATCATGTTCTATCTTGTAGCCCAAAATGTGGGGCGTTACCCGGCCCAAGGCCCTGGCAGCGACGGGCATCCCGAACTACACAGGCCTGAGATACCCCTGTCTCTGCCCAACCCACTAGTGATATTGTCTGCTCTTAGCTTAGTCCCGCATGGCTTTAAAATGCATGACTAGGGAGTAAGGCCTTCTCACTAATATACCTAGCATCCCTCCTGTGTTTTATCAATGTGAGACTCCTTCTTAAGTTGGGGTGTTACATCCACCCCCCCTTACGGACTCAGCATCCTCTCTAAGGTTTGCCCCACCGAATGGGATTTGCCTAGACTCAGGGTTGAGATTTACCCCTCCTTATCAGAATTTTCCTATACTCAGTTTGAACTATGGCCCACATCGATAGGGATGACATAGGAGCGACTCTGATACTATTCTTTCATGACCCAGACCAAGGCCCTAGCTGTGACGGGTATCCCAAACCACACAGGCTTGAGATACCCCTATCTCTGCCCAACCCACTAGTGATATTATTTGCTCTGGCCCTAGGCTCGCATGGCTTTAAAATGCATAACTAGGGAGTAAGGCCTTCTCACTTATATACCCAGCATCCCTCTTGTGTTTTGTCGATGTGGGACTCCTTCCTAAGTTGGGGTGTTACAACATATCTTTGGGATGTCACAATCGTTCATGTCAATTTATAAAATTTTATACTAATAAACTCCAAGTTTACCATGATATGTATTTTTTTGCTTTTGGAAATTTCAAATTTACCGTGCTATGAATAGATTTCATATTTACTTCTTCAGAAGTAGATTTGAAAATAACTCTTATCAATTATTTTGCCTCTTTCAGAGCTAAGTTGTGATACCATCATAATCAAGTGCACTTTTGTATTGATAAGCTTCACTAAATATTATCATATTCAATGCATGAAATAAATCTATGCTTATAACAATCAAAATTCTCATTCATAGGAATGAAATATAATCGTGTCTTAAGCCTATCAATATTATGATAGCTTATAACCTCTTTTAAAATATTGCTAATTTATGAGAAAATCGATATGTGCATATAATTTAGAGGATTTTTCTCTAACATATCTAATAATCATAATAAGCGTGAGAAAATATTGTCACTTTTAATGATTATTATCATATTGTCCCTTCACGATTATATTCGTATATTCAATCACTTGTCTTCTTTCAGACATATTATGTAGTGCTACCATATTCACTTCAGAGAATGGAGCATATTCAATGGGACATGTCTCATGACTTTTCACAAACACCCATTATTTTTCCTTAGCCATTATAATATCATCAATATGGTATATTAAGATTCAAACTCAATATCTTATCCATATAAAGGCATCTTAGGCTATAACCCGATGGGACTTGAACCCAACATCTTATCATTATGGTGCATTAGAACTTTTAACCCAATGTCTTACTCTCTTAATGAGATGAGACTTAAATTCATCATTATATCTTTTAACAATATTGTTCTTCATGAACAAATTTGAAGCATAAGTGGTTTCAAACCAATTATTTTTTCTCAAATCCAATAATAGTTATATCATTAGTAGCAAAAAATAAAAAACATAAGGAATTACTAACCTTGAAATTACCTTTAGATTTGTGATTTCACATTGTTTGGCAGAGTCTTGTGCTGATAACGTGTTATGAAATATAAAGCAAATAAGAAGAAATAGAATAAAGAGAGAAGAGAGGAGACTTCTTTATTTCTCTGGAGAGATTTCTTGATGGGTTAATTACAATGAACGAAAACCCCTTTATTTATACGGGAAAATTAACCTTAGGTTTCTAACTTTTCCATAAATAGACATACACTATATATGGTAAAGTAGACATTCACTATATATGGTAATATATTTATAACAGATGTGAATTTGTTAAGATTAGTTGGTCTTTATATTTAAAACTTAATTTTTTATTCAAGTAAAACTTTTTAATAGATCTAAAATATTTTTTTCTTAAAAAAGGTAAGATTTTATTCCCATAACGTGGTTATTTTATTGTACATATTCTTTTTTGAAAATTATTTATTTATCATATTAAACCTCAGTGGACATATTTTCATGAAATAGTTTATTACAATTTGTTTCAAATCTTATTTAGATTAATCTTGAGTATTTTATAGGCATATTAATGAGTTAAGAATACTAAGTTGTGCTGACTTATCAATTTTGTTTAATTTCTTAGTGATATGCCAATTTGATTTATTAGTGATATGCCAATAATAGATGTTCAGTCCTAGAAAAGTTTTATAATGAGATGCTTATTAAATAATGCAACACTAAATAAGATGAGTTACAAGAATTTATTCAAAACCCATCACAATAGAGAAGAAAAGAGGGGGGAAAAGCCATTTGTGAGGGAGTGAGGCGAGGTACAAATTAATTAAAAACTCATTACAAATTCAAAAATAGTGAAGAGAATAAAAATGGATAAGATAAAAGTGTCTCGAGTTTACAACAGATGAAAAAAATGTCTTTAACGCTAGATCAGCTTTAGGCACATTTAAAATGATTGTATCAATTAATAATACACATCTTTTTTAGAAGTTTATAAAAAAGTTAAGGATGCAATAATGCACCTTGACAAAGATCGTTCTAAAATTGATTTTTACTAGTTTAATACAAGAGTTATAGATAGATATTAGATATAAAAAAATGATCAAATCAAGGCCTTCAAACAATTTATCCATAATATCTTAACTGAAGTATAAGTTGATAAAAGCAATCGCTCTAGAACTACGGGACTGGAGGGCTGCCTCACACCTTCCCCTTGGTCAATAGAATTCATTACCCAATCTTCTATTTTTACAAACCAAAATAAAGAGACATTTTTTTTTACTAGGAATTCAATAAGGTGACTTGGAACACCATAACTCAATTTCAAGTGGCAACTCTATAAACAAAATAATCCCTACTCAAAACCGTCATTTTAATTGAAAAAATCCTTCGACTCTCTGGGCAAAAAAAGGGTGTGACAGTAGGTATAATGGACCAAGCCTTTACTAGTAGAAATGGGCTGCAACAGTGATTTACATGGATATATTTAAATCAGTGGCAGAGTCAAAATTTTCACTAATGGGTCTAGAATACATAGGAGTAAACATAGGAAGACGTCGAAGGGGGTCAAAACCTACTATATATGCATAAAGAATAATTTTAATTGTATAAAGAGTGTATGTTTCTGCCAAAAGGAGGTTCAGACGACCCTCTCAGTACTACCTGCCTCTACCCCTGGTTTAGATGATTTAGATATTAAACAGGTTATAATGTCATACTAGAAATTAGTCTTCTAGCATAAGTGGTATTTTTCATTAAGGGGATCAAAAACTGAAGAAATAAATAAATTAATTAATTGAAAGGGATTCGACATTTACTATATATATATATATAAAAGATATTTTTAACTATGTATAATTGGTATAATTTTTCGTTATTCGAACCCCCTGGCTCTAAGATAGATCCAATTCTGAGCATAACATCTAAATACCAATGGAATACATAAACCCTTAATGATATTATTTCTATAACCCTTCGTATAAGGAAAATGATATAAATACTAATTAAATTGTGACACCCTACATTTTTGAGCTAGAAAGAAAACCGTCATTCTTATGTGTGTAAGCTCTAATTCCATGGTTTATATTTAAATTCTTATGTCATGATATTTATCCCAGTGTATTAAGTGATTATGAGGTGAAAAGTGTTCATAAAAATTACTTGGAACAAAGTTGAGCTAAGAGTCATCCATTCATCCAAAGTTTGATATTTGATTCTACAAGGGTCTGCTTTAAATATGTATAACTTTTGATACACATAGAATTTATTAGCTCAAGACCCACCAAATTGTAGATAATTGAATTATCTTTCCAACTATACAAATTTTTCCTAAAATTGATAACCGAGCAAAAATTTATGGCTTTTTCCGTGTAAGGCAGTAAGCTGATGCGAGCTTGACGTGTCGCGTCGACTGTGCCCCAAAATGAAATTTGACATGAATTTAAAGTTGTTTTATGCATTATTCCAGTTTCTAATGGGTCTAGGGGCATTTTGGTCACTTCTCCTAACCCAAAATCCATCTATAACATAGAATTTCAGCCACAAGAAGCAAAAATTGCCTATTATTCACTCTTCCTCTCAAAATCAAAACCCTAAATCCTTCCCCCAAACACCAAGAACTCATCTTTAGGATCAAGAATTCCAAGAAAACTAATTAAGATTTGGATTTCATTCCTCGAACTACAAAATCTAAGGTACGTGGGATTTTCCTAAACTACATGGGCTTGTTGAAAATTTTTTGAATAAGATTTAAAGTTATAGAAATCATGAAATTTTAAAGGGATTTTGGAGTTATGTTTATAATCTTGCATTATGAAATCCTTAATGATATTGATTTGTTCTTGAGGCCTTCCCCTGAAATTGATTTGGTTAAGTATATATGTATGCATGTGTTGAAGCTTTGAAATATAAATTGAGAGCCTGAAATATTAAATCGTCCCCTCTCTCATTGTGTTACTACATGATTTACAAGTTATGGGTTCCTAAATTTGCATGATTTAAAGAATGATTCAAGAGTCTTATTATCTTGCATTAATTTTATGATGATTGAGAATTGAAGAGAGGGGTATTATTATGATTTAAATGCTGAGAGTGATAATTAAAGAAATTTTCAGGAATGCTTAAGAAATTGACCACCCCTTATTCGAAATTGTTTAAAAGGATGAGAATCTTTGTATAGTCTTAAAATATGTTTTAAAATATGTATTCCCTATTATTATCTGCATGCTTTGGTGGTATGAACAATGTTTTAAATTGAAGAATCATGCATGATATTTTTATGGCTCAGAATTATGACTTGCAAGTCTTGGTATGAAGATACCAAAATAGACAATGTCATAACATATACAAAATAGAATATAAATTAGATGTTTCTCAGATTTATAAATCTTGATTTCAGAAAGATACATGTTTAGAATAGGATAAAAATGGACATAAAGAGATGTTAGGTGGTTACCCGAAGAAGGCACGAGTTCAGACAACTCATTGTCCAAAATTGTATTTTACCGATACGGATTATTATGTCTCCTAGAGGGATTATAATTGGCCTAGTACCTTGTGATGTATCAGACTCAGACACTCCAACTCTTGCGGCAAACTTGGGTTGGGGGCTTGGCCGTCGAGTTAAGAGCGGACGCCATATGGCTCGAAGGGTTGTAGACTTATAGGGTGTACAACCTAACTCAGAAGTAATACAAAGAATGAGATTGTATTGACAAGATTGTTTTAAGATCATTTGAGATGGCCCATGTATTTTAAACTATTTTATGCATAATGTTATATGACTTGCTCTCACCTATGTTATATATGTATAAATTCATTATTTTTGATTGCACTGCGTACCAATACTTTTGTATTGACCCCCTATATTTTAGGATCTGAGAAGCAAATCCTGGGGTCCCTCTAAGCTGTAGATTGATTGGTCAGAGATTTGCAGTTGCTGAGCCTCCCTTATTGCAGAAGGCCTAATATTTAAGTCATTATTATTTTATTTGGAATTATGGTCAAACAGCGGGCCTTTTCCCAGTCTTCAGACAGAGGTTATTTTTAGTTTGTAGATATTTCGCAGACTAGTGTTAGATGTTTTTGATCTTTATGAAAACATTATAGTATTGAGTAGTTTGAAACAAAAATTGACCATGATTCCATTTTCTACATATTTCCGCATTTTATTTTTGTACATGAATGGTGTATATAATTGAAAATTATAAGAAGCACTCGGGCCTTCATAGTTTGGGATATTTGTCATGGCTAGGGCCTCGGTTCGGATCGTGACATAAATTGATTCAACAAAATTGATCAAATTCAAAAAGAAATATTGTAGAAGCCAAAGAAAATCATCAACTTCAATAGAAGAAATAACTTACAAGAAAAACTAAAAGGTTACCATACAGGTGAATACTAAAAGCATTTAACCCCCTAAAATACACAGAGTCAGGAAGCGACAAATCTAAAATTTTCACTAAAGAATTCATAACAGAAAAGAACAAACACGAGAACCAGGAGAAGAGGTTCAACATCTTTCTATGTATAAATAAAAATAATTTGGATCATGTATAAATAGAATAAACTGATCTTTGTAAATATACGAATATTAGCTTAAAGAGAAAGAGAGGCGAGAGTTAGCTTAAAGGGACTATTTATACGTGAAATTAACTAGTCACCCGGTTTGTTTAAACATTGTTTAATTTTTCCTTAATTTTTGCCACATAAGATAAACTTTAATTAAGGTTGTATTTACTAAATTATTAATGATTATTTGGAACACTAAATTTAACTATTGCTTTTGTATATTTATTAAATAGGCCGAAATGAATTTCTAGATTCGCAGATTTATCGATATCAAGATATGCGGAAGATGGGGGGGCTTGCAACACCAGAGGTTCCTGATGAGAACAAATTGTAAGGCGTTGAAAGGGGTGGATACTTTTCCGGGTAGAAGGTGACAACCCTAATGAATTGACTATGAAGGTGGCTCTTAGCTACATCAGCGCTCAAATTCCAACATCGTTATTGCCCAGGCTTCGATGATCAACCCCTGGCACATTTAGGTTTTGATCTTCGGCCATCCTGGTCCTCAGGACCATGCAAACTAGAAATGCTTTTTCTTGGCTAAAGAAACAGATTACTCGATCTATTTCCGTATCGCTCATGATATACCCTTCGCGCTTGGTAAGCGCTTCGCTGTAGCCCTGCGCCTGACTAATGGAAGCAGAGTTTCTAGTACAAAGTGGATATTTAGTGGCGAAATTTTCTGAAAGATTCCTGTGAAAAGTTTCATTAACGCGTAATTCGTGTCGAGTAGACCTTGTTGTTGTGAGAATTCTTAATTCATGAGTTGTAGGGAGGGATTTGAATAGAAAGTAAAAATATTTCTTGATTTCATAAATTAAATAAGTGAATTGAAACAATTGTTTATGATATAGAGGCCAAGTAAAAGTAACAAAGGGAGTAAAAATGGTATAAAAATGTCCTTAAAGGTAAAAGAAAAAGAAAATTGGGAAGATAAAAGAAAAATTGCAAGACAAGAAATTTTCTATGGCATAGGTTCAATAACACATCTTATATTCAAGGTCGTAAGTCCAGTGACACAAATTATGCTTAAGGCATAAGTTTAATAGTGCAAATTTTGGCTCAAGATGAAAGAAATTATATCCCAAGGAAAAAATTATATCGCATATTTCAGTTTACAAGTTATGTATTAAACGTGATTATGTCTCAAGGACAAGTAATGTCCCAATGCATAAGTTATAAGTTATGCCAGACATAAATTATGTCATAGGGCATATTGTTGTGCAAAATGGAGAGAGCATCATATGAAAGAAAATAGTTTCATATCAAGGCGACGATAATTCAGATGATAAAAACATACTCAAAATATAATATTAATATGGTTGTAATATGATAATAACAACAAAGAAAAATTAATATTGTGAGAAATATCCCCCTAAAAAAGACTCATAAACGATTATATCGTGATGCTTCCTGTTTTGGAATAAGAAGAAGGATACTCAATTTATAGAAGTACAAAATCTTTCTTAAAGAGGTTAGCCACACATGTAAGAGAATTATATTTTTCTTTCAAGAAAAGTAAAAACAATTACGGTAGTACTTTGACTTTCCTTCAATAGAAAATTAATACTCAAGTTTGGTAAGAAAAATCAAGGTAAAAACTCTAACATATCTCCTCCTTTTGGCTTGATTCTTAACATAATTTGATCCACTTTCTTTATGTATGTGATCTTTGTTCTTCACATAATCTTGATCACTGCTATTTGTATGGTTAAAAATAAGGTTTAAAATATTATACTTAAAATAAGTTAAAAATTAATAGTTATTTTTATTTTAAAAGATGCAACAGTAGAAATATTGAAAATATGGTTGAAACTTCTTCTCCACATGTAGTTGGACAAAAATCTTTATTATCATCCAATTAATTTGAACCATCTTGAACCAGTTTTCAACCTTGTTCTACCATGTATCATTGAAATAAGAGCAATTTTAAATTTCTAGATTTTATGTAATTTTTTAAATGGTATGAAATGTTATGTAATAATGACCTAATATATAAGAATTTGTAATTATATTTTTCTATATCAGTACTTTTAGGACTAGCTTGCTCAGCATTTGCAAGAGCTTCCACCTTTTCTTCAGTGACTTCAACCTTTATTACCACAGAATCATTCTGTTTAACAAGCTAAGCATCTTGGAGAACATTAAACTCGCGAGATGAAACTGGCACAAAGTTTTTAGTTTTTGGTGAGTTGTAGTGGGTTACTCCTCAATCATATTTTATAGTATTATTTGAGTCTAGATCTGATGAACTATCTAGTTTGAATCAACCACTATTGGAGGTGAAGAAATTCAAAAATCATTAAGTGGTTTTGTAGATCTAGGTGAAAATGAAATCTCTTGATTATTGGGCTTTGTTCTCCTTAATATTTGGAGTTCAAATATGAAATTTGAGCTTAAAAGTAGTAGAAATCCATTGGGTTTTGATTTGGGTGTTCTTCAAGTTTATGAAGTTCTTCATAACTTAAAGAAAATTATAAATGGATTTTTAAAATCTGAAACTTTTAGCTTGGAATTACAGGTTAAAAGGTGTTGGAAGTTGTTTTCCATGACGAGGAGAACTTAGATGTCGAGTTTAGTCGAATTCAAATTTGAAATGAAAAAGTTAAGAATTTTGAAGTTCATAGGGTTCATAATCTTCACGTGTTGTAAAATAAGAATATTCAAAAAGGTATGTTAGATCCAAAAAAAAAGGTAAAAAAAATTTCTTGGGTGTTGATATAAAGGAAATATTCCAAAAGAGGAAAAAGACAAAAAATAAACTACAGGGGGATCAAAGGATACAATTCTTGAAAGCTTCCTTCGAGTGGCCTTTGTTGAACGTTTTGGGTGAGATACTGATCATTTTTACAATGCCATAGACCATTTTGGTGATGTGTAAGCTGTACAAAAGTTCAAGGGACATCTCCCAACTCATTGGAAATTTACAAAATTAATTTGGCAATAGATTGTTGACTAGTCTAACAAACTGTCAATTTACAGGATGCTGCTTACTTGGGCATGCTAGGTTCTATTTGGAAATGGTATTGAGTATTTTAGTGATGAAAAGGTGTTACTAAAGTTTATAGAATCCTTACAAAGTAAGGATTAAGATTGCCAAAGTCCTCTCTCATACTCTACCAAGTTTGGCGATGATAGGGGACAGTTAGGCAACACAAAGTGCAATTTGGTGATAGTATCCACTCTATTTCCAAACCCACCTTTGTTACTACCTATTTAGGTGATGCTATTATAAGACCCCATAATCCTAGCTCGTTTCAGCTTACTCTTGCATGTTAAAGGGGTCAAAGACTTAGAATATTTCACTAAGTATTAAGATTTAGTTATTTCCAAAGCCCTTAACTTTGATTAATTTATTTTGATCTTCCCAACATTAGAAAGTTGATTTTTACATTGATTCATGCTCGGGGAAGTAATAGTACATCCCGGGTGAGTTTTGAAATTTTTGGACCAGCGTAAGGATGACTCTGGACGTCTAAAAGAATGGCAACATACAATTAGCTCGCGACGCGCCCTCCATTTCACCTCTGGGGGTAACCTACGATAGAGCCCATGGCGTGTACTCCATCGCACCCCGTGTATTTTCAGCTTTCATTCATGTTTTTTCAAAGGCATTTTACTCCTTTCCCTTCAGCTAATTGATCTAAAACACGGGATTTAGGATCCCAAAAGCATAAGTTACTATTTTATTCTCAAAATTTCCTCAATTAAAAGTGTTCCCTCTCAAGAACAAACCCCAGCTCTTCAATATTCAAGGCAAATTCTGAAAAAACCCACCAAGAACTTCACAAATTCTTTAAGCAAGGTATGCTAAATATTTATCCATGGTCCCTTTTCCATCCATGAAATCCAAGAATCCGATTTCAAATTCAAATCTATGATTTTTACATGTTATTAATGTTGTAACTTTGAATTCCCATGAATTTTGATTTATACCAGATTTACACGTATTGTTATCATTATTGAGCCCCACATATTTGAATAATGATGGTAGTATTGAAATCATGCTATTACTATAAGTTTTAAAACTATTTCCATGCTTAGCTTAAGCCATGAATTGCAAGTGTTTTATGACATGCCTATAAGAATGAGTTTTGAATAAGTGCTTACATGTCATGTCCTCAAAGTTTTACTATGATTTTACTGTTATTGCTATCGAGTCTTGGGGGTTTGAATATCCAAAATTTAGATATTTATATAGTTTACAATACTCTCAGAATGGTTTTAGATAAACCATCAACACTAATAGTTCAGTCAGTTATCATAAGCAGTCAAACATACATTAGTTCAAAAATCAGTGTCTTTTAGTTGGGAGTAAAACTTAGCATCGAGTGTACATAGGGATGGAATCTCCCTCGTCAGTAGGCATAAGGCACTTTTCTCTCCCGTCAGTAGGTATGAGGCACTTGTCTCCCCCGTCAGTAGGCATAAGACATTAGTAGCAGTCCTTAGGTTCCAAAACTTTGACACCACCATAGATTTGAGGGGTCCCCCATCAGATAGGCATGACACCATCGCCCTTCTGAATATCAAATTATTGGATCCATACAACCATTATTAGTATCGTAGCAGGGTACTAACACCCTTCCAGCTGAGGTTGGACCCTAATAGTATATTAGGGCATGTCAGTTATAGCTAGTTCTCACAGTTTTAGTTTATTATCCAGTTCAGTATTAAGTTTTAGGTTTACTTGACTGTAGCATACAATATTAGTTCTTCAGTTACCAGCATTTCAGTATTTTAGTTTACAAACTATTTTAGAACTTGCTTTATGCTTGGTCGTGCATTCTCAGTCTTTAAAATTTACATGTATTCTTACTCAGTACCTCATTCTATACATTCAGTCAGTTATTACTCATGCACATGAAACCATGCATATTTGACTAACCTCATTTAGCATACCAGTACATTCAAAGTACTGATCGCATACTCATTTTTTATGGTATGATGTCTTATATCATAGGTTCGAATGCTCAGATTCTCAATCATACTTAGACCTTCCAGTGCATCAGCAGCAGTAGTAGCTGTGGTGAGTCTTCATCCTTTGAGGATGAGTTATCTTATATTCAGTTATGTCAGTAGTTTGGCTATCTAGTCAGTCGGAGTTCATTGGGGGTTTGTCCTATCAACTCCACAGTTAGATTGTTTAGAGACTTCTAGAATAGTACAGACAGTCAGTCAGTTATTAGTTGTTATTATCAACAATAGAATCAATATTACCACTATTATTTTACAGACATTATTAGAACTATAATTTAAAATCTTATGGCATTTTTTAGTTAAATCCCGCATATAATCTTTTGTTATTAATTTTACCTAGTGCCTACAGCAGGTACCAGTTTCATGGGTTAGCTTATGGTCACTTATAACCATAAGCACCGTGTGGTATCCAGGGTGTACTCTCAAGGTGTTACACCTATGGTCTAGATTTCGATGCTAATGCCAATTTGGTGATGCAACATGGTTTCCAATACTAAAGTCTTTTCTTGTACACCTAATCTTGGATTCTAATTCCTAGTTTCATTCCTTTGATTCTAATTCATCTTCTTTGATTCTTAAAACTAATTTCTAACTAGTAATTATCCTACTTAGTTTTTTTATTAGTTATTGAGCCCTTTTCTTTCTTAATCTATTTATTTTGTGCTTTTCTAGTCTTATTTCATAGTTACTTTTTTGTTTCAAGTTCGTTAGTTTATAATCGAGTTGTCCATCTTTCTTATGATGTGAGTCCACTTTGGACAAGAGTGAAATTTACACCTTGTGTACCAATGGGGTATAAGCAATTTGCAATATTAGATGATCTAATCATAAGGCAATCAAAGGCGTGTAAACATGAGTGACTTTGAGGTTTAATTCCTTTAATGCTAATATGTTATTGTTTTTGTTGAGTGTGTTTTTGCTAGGTACAATGGCGGCGGAACATGACAGTCAAAACACCATGGAAAAGGTTAATATATAAACCTTATTAGCGGTGATCATGGGAATACTCCAAGTTATAAAAGAAGTGAAGGGTCAAATTTTGGGTTTTGGTAGTAAGCTTATGAATGTGGATGGTATTATACAATGCATGGATAGTAATTGGGGAATCCATTGACTCCTTGAATTCTACTTCCTGATCCAATCTCCAATTTTTACCAAGGGAGAAAATTCAAAATACTCCCAACTATGGACATAGTTTGATAATCTAAGACGAGGATGATGAGCAATTGGGTGTTGATCAGAAATAGGTCATTTGGGAACCTTTAAAAGGGGAACTTGAGAAGATCCTCTTTATCTTCGTCATTAGTAATTTAATTTTCATTAAGATCATTATACAATTCCTCATTTTGCGAATTAAAGTATAACATAAGTCGATTAATGCACATACCTTTACTAGTTATAGAGAATTCACAGGCCAACACAAACTCTCCTTGATTTTCACAAGGGTCAACTAATGTGTAAATAATCTTATCATTTGAAAATAGAGCCTCAATCAAGCTATAAGTTCCAATACTAGGTGGACAGAAATTGGCCTTATTAGAAGAGTCAATTTGGTCATGTATAGGATTAACTAGTGTTTGCAAACTCACAACATGAACATGATCATCATACAACATAGTGCTATCAAGAGTATCACAAATGGAAGAATCATTATGCTCAACATTATATAAGCCATCATTTACACTTACTTGGCTACTAGTCATATTAAGACTTTTCAAGTTTAAAGAAGTGCAAAAGTTAGTATTGTTACCTATTAACTCATAAGAAGTATGATCTTCACCTTGCTGTTCAACATGGAAGCACATTTTCTCCTTTTGGGCATTTTCAACACATGGGAGTTTATCTATTTGATTACCTTGAATCAACTCCTTACTATTCTTTCTGAAGTTGTAATTCTTAGATAAGAACTCCATTAAGCCTTCAATCATATGTTCATTATGAACACTTCTTGGGTTCTTCTTTGGAAATTCTTAAACCTACACAAGAGATGGGTTTATACAAGGTAAAATGCTAGTATCATTAGTAGTGGGTAACAAGTAAATAAAGTGTATTCTTCTTCTTTAATTTTTTACTTTTATTCCCCACCTCTATTTTTTGTGATAACTCATTCTCACTTGAACTCTCAATCTCTCCTTATTCCTCTCTTAAGTTATCATTTTTGTCTTAGTTATTCCTTTCTTTCTTTTCTCTCTTGAGTTTTTTTTGTCAACTGTCCCATTTTTCTATATGCCTCACACGCTTGATTAGGAGAAAGTGGGTTAAGAATATGCTTTTTGCCATCCCTATTAGATGTATATTTATTCAGCCTTCCATTATAGTTAGCCCTTGCATCATATTTTCATGGACTTCCCAATAATAAATGGCATGGTTGCATTGGTACAACATCAAAAAGCACTCCATAATAATAACTTCCAACCTTGAATTTTATCAAACCTTTAGTTCACCATATTTATTGATCCACTTCATTCATAAGGTTTTGGGTGCCTTCTACTTAGAAGTTTAAATTTTTCTACAATAGATACACTAGCAACATTAACACAAGTTCTACTATTAATGATAAAGAAACATAATTGCTCTTGAACTCTACACCAATTATGAAATAAGTTCTCTCACTTTGATCATGGTCTTTCCTTACTAGAGCACTCATATTTCTCCTCACAACAAAAACAAGTATTCCATCATCATTAATTTTTTTCTCTATCACCTTCTCCCCTAAACTTATCACTATTATCATACTCTCTGTCGTCATCTTTAGATTCATGTTTCCTTTGATAACCACCACCATTCAATGAAGTAATAGTTCTTCGATCGGTATACTCATTTACTTTATGACCCTATCCTTGAAATTTTAAACACTTTATTTTAGATGGAATTTCAAGTTTAACTTTGTTACCTCCATCCTTGTAGTCCACATTTGATTTGCCTTTGTCTAAGTTGTACTTGAGTCTTGCTTTGCGCCTTTCGATTTGTCCCAAGTAAGAGATGATTTCCAAACTTCCTTATTTAAGTCCATGAAAAAGAAAAATAAGATTGTACTTTGACTTTCATATAAAGAAGAAAGACGATGCAATTCCAATTGTTCCCTTACCTCCTTATTTCATCCCAAGATAATCATTGACAGTAGCTTGAATCCTAGTATGCTCTAGCTCCTAATAATACTCTTCCACATTTTTTATTTCTCTCCCACCTAACCCTCTCTTATTGAACTTAATTGTCGACTCCAAAATCATAATTGTCACCATCAAAATAATCATGCTTTTCAAGGTTATGTTGGGATTTCATTTGAGGTCTAGTGGATTATGGTGGAAGATTTGTTTGTTGATTTCCCATTTTTAAAGTATTGCTTGATTACGAACCCTTGGTAAAGTAGCATTAAGAGAAAGGGTAACTTATAGTATCAAGTGTGATGGAGTTGTATCAGGAGGAGTTTTACTTGATCCCTTATCATGTTGACCCATGAAATTGAAAACTTTAAGTGGTTGCTTTGCTATCTTGTCTTGTCACCCTTCTATCCACATCTTCCTATTTTTCCTTTGTTTCTTTCATTTCTTCCAATAGTTTTTGAATCATTATTTTTCATATTTCTAAAGTATTCTCCCTCCAATTGTCATTGTACCTACAAAAATAAATTAAAAAGTTAATATAAAAAAGTTCCTCACCACTCACTTTACTCTAAGGTAAAGGCTTTTAAGGCCACCATCAAATGAACTCACTTCACTCTTACTTTTTTTCACTCTTGAATAACCCAAGATTGAGAGTCAAAACCTATAAGACCCCGTAAAAATCGCATGTCAAATTCAGCTCGTAAAGCTCCATGAGAGATTCCAACACTTAGAAATTTTTTTTGCTAAGTGTTCAAGTTCAACACTTACTCTCATTTTAGACCCTAATGACATCCTTTTTAAGATTTTCAAGTTGGGTTGTGATGATAAAAGTCCCTAGTACGTATTGGACACATTCCGGGAGTATTTTGGGCAAATTTCAGTGGCTAACTCACTGGTTTGAAATGCTTCCGCATTCCGGATGCATTTCAGGTAAAAAATTTCAGTCAACTTCAAATGATCATAACTCCCAATATATAATAAACTGTGAGAGCTTCTATATATCAATGGAAAGATATTTGAGTCTTATTTCCAATGAAATAAGTTTCATCCCATTTGGACATCTAAATAAAAAGTTATGATCAACTAATTCAGCCTACGAGACAGTCAATTAGGGACAAATTTGACCTTAATTGTTCCATAGGGGTATTTTTGTTATCTTACACCCCTATATATACCCCAAACATGGGATTAAGGCTTATTTGAAGCAAAATATACTCCTCTTTTCAAAATCCTCTCAAGAACTCAAGCTAGGGTTTCAATTTGAAGACCCAAATCCCATCAATTGAAGAACATAACTCCTCATTTATCTTCAACATCAAAAGAAGGGTTTCTCTCAAGATCATAACCTATAGCAAGAATCAAATCCTTCTTCAAGAATATATGATCTCCATGTTTTTCAAACTCAAGAGCCAATTTATTTTCTCTCAAAGGAACACGAACCCTAGTCAAGGAATCAAGAATATGTCTAAGAATTTCTTCAAAAATCTTCCACCTAAGGTATGCGTAGTGTTCATGCATGGATTTCTTTTATCTGTAGGAGTCCAAGAACCATGCTTTCAATACTATATTGTGATTTTCTTGTTGAGATGTGATCATGTACATGTTGATGGTTGTTGTTTATGCTTCAAGATGTTAATTTAGGGTGATTCTCATGAAGTATGTGTGCTTGTAGTTAAAACCCATAAAATTGGGCGGTTTAAGATGACTAAATTATTAAGAACACCTATGCCATAAAGTGTGCATACAAGGTGTTCTACAAAATGCCTAGAATAGGCATAATCATGTTTTCATGATTTAAGAGTGCTCGATTAACAAGCCTTTACTCCATGTTTAATGATTTCACGTGAATTCCATGTTGTGTGAATAAAGGTCGAATCTTTACATGTTGTTCATGATAGCATGATATTTTGTGGATTCAATTGGTGAAATTGAGTTGAATTATGGTGTTATGGTGTATAAAATTGATCATTAAGCCTATGCCCTAAATAATGCATGCAAGGTGTTTGTTAAAATGCCTAAGTGAAGAAGAATTGAGCACTTTGACCTATTTGTGATCTAAATGATGATTCCATACCATATCCATGTTCTTAAGTTGACTCCCATGCTAAAGCTATACCTACCATGTGTTTGATAATATGCCTCAACGAATAAATGAGATCAAGTACCTAGTCTTCATGCTACAAGATTTTTCCATGTCTCTTAAGTTATGCCATGTCTACTTGATCAAGATAATTTCAATGCTATTAATGTGCTATGAATATGTTGTTAGCTTGTCATGATATTAGAATTGACCATGATGTTAGGTATATGAAAAGGTTATGAAAACCACATGATTTATGAATTCCCCGTAGGTGCTATATTATGGATTGTTAATATTGGTCAAGTACTCTTGTATGTCAAGTCATGTCAGTTTTCTTCCATCGAGTCCTGGGGGTATTCGTACCCAAAAAATATAGTTGTGCGCCTAGAGCCATGTCATGTATTTATGATACTCTCAGTCAAGCCATGTTCAGTAGACTTCAGTTAGCTAATAGAAATCAATAGCATTTAGTCAGTTAATAGAATTCAGTAGTGTTTCGCTAGTCATCGGAACTCAATAAACTCAGTTCATGTTCAGTTCAGTTAAAAAGAAAAATCGGTAATAGTTCAGTTAATTCTAGTATGAACTAGGAAATCAATTCAGTATCATTCAGTTGGAAGTAGGATTCAGCACCGAACAAACCCAAGGATGGGAAATCACCTACCAGTAGAGGGTGTGATTCTTAGAATCAGTCCTTGCGCTCCCAAACTATGTAGCTAGCATACGTTGAGACATCAATACCTGTCAATTGAGGCTAGATGAGGTGGCTTAACCTATCAGATGAGGGTTTCACCATTCTCATTAGAGTACCTACCAGATAAGGGTCACTCACAACTTGTCCTTACCAGTGGTGCGGTGTTGACACCCTTTCAATCAGGGTAGAGATTGGACCCCAGCTTAGCTATTATAGCGTATTTGGGGCATGTCGGTTATATAACTACTTTGCATAGTTTCTGTATCAGTCTCAGTAAAGGAATTCAAATAGTTCTTCAGGATATCAGGACTGTCAGATACAGTCAACTCAGATAAAATATGGAACTCAGCTAGTTCTATCAAATTTAGGACTATCAGATATAGTCATTCATTCTATCAGTTATCAGAACTCATGTTATCAGATATATCAGTTATCAGAATTCAATTATCATATATTTTATCAATAAATGCATATCATCAGTATTCATACTCAGTAGTTATGTTATCACGAGCTTAGTTTCAGGACTGTTATATACGGTTAATCAAATTAATCAAATTAGTTCTTCATAATCAGATTTATCAGAAACAATCATTCTTTTATCAGTAATATAGTATCAGTCTCCCAATATTTAGTAATACAGTATCAATTCCTCACTTATTAGTGAATTACATATCAATATCAGTACACTCAGTCATTCAGTATCTCAATATCAGTATACTCAGTCATTCAGTATCTCAATATTAATAAACTCAGTCATTCAGTATCTCAATATTAATAAACTAGTCATTCAGTATCTCAGCATCAGTAAACTTATGTTTTTAGTATTTAAACTCAATAGTCAGTATCACCACAAGTTTAGTTGCAGTTACATATATATGTATGTATTCTCACGTTCATATCAGTCAGCATTGTTCATGTATATAAAACCCTTTGTATTTAGCCTACCTCACTCGTATACTCAGTACATTCAGTCGTACTGACATATTTGCGCTATGGTGTTCTATTTGACGCAATAGGTACAGAGGCACGAGTTTTAGAGTAGCAGTAGTATTGCAGATTTCAGCAGTCAGTGCTCCTCTTCATTCGAGGACAATATTATTATTACTTTATTGTTGTATTTCAGATTAGTTTTTCAGTTCATGGAGTTAGTTGGAGACATATTCCTTCAACTCTTTATTCAGTTCAGTTAGAGGCTTTCAGATTGATGTCAGATTAGATGTTTAGACTTCAGTATTTATGTTTCTTTGGGGTATTGTTATACCATATTTTTCAGATTTGCATCAGTATTGAACCTTATGGCCTTACAGTTTATGTTTCAGAATATTTTATGAGATATTGTGTAGTTTACAGGTACAGATATCAGTCATGGGTTAGCTTGTGGTCCTTCAGGGTCATGAGCACCGTGTAGAATTTCGATTCAAAAAATTGGGGCGTTACAAACTTGGCATCAAAGCCTAAGGTTCAACAGTGTCCTAGGAAGTCTGAAAGTTGCATTAAGTAGAGTCTTGTACATGGGCGTCTTATGAACCACACTTATGTGCAGGAGGCTATGAGATGTTCTAGGAATAGTTTCCCTTCTTTCATATCTCAGATTGTGCTATAGAAAATTTTTCTAAGAAACTCATGCAGATTCATATCACGCTCCCCTCATGTTCACTTTACCTTACTTTCAAGGTAACAGAAATAGTGAAGTTTAAAGTCCTAAAGCTAGGGCTTTCTCAGATAGTCCCTACAGTCAGTTATGGGATTAGCCATAGACTCAAACAGTATCCCATTAGTTCATTATTGTTCCAAGGTCGTACAAATTTTATTCATGAACATGAGAACTTATTATAGAGCCTAGAAGTGTAGCAGTAGTAGAGTTGGGATAGTATTATTCTATTTATTAGGTTATGTATTCATGGGGATTAGATCAGTAGGCTTGAACAGTACGAGCTAAAAAGTTAAGTTTTTTGACTAAAAATTAAGCATGAAGGTGTGAATGTGTTATTAGCAGTATATGAGGAAACAAAATCAGATGATATATTTAGTAAGACAGGAAGGTGTTGAACAGAATGTAGGTATGTGATGGTAGATCAAGTACCTAAGCCAGGACCTCAGATTTCAGTAGTAGAGTCAGTAGGTATAGAAAGCAGTAAGGGAAGACAATTCCAAACCCATTCTCATCTCATTGCAGAGTTTTTCTCTTCAGCTATCACGAAATCAACTCATGTGTTACATATCAACTCTATGTTCATGAACCATGATCATGCACTTTTCCATAAATCATGTACGGTTTTAATTCCTAGTATAAAGGATCTCAATTTACCCCGTAGTACGAATAAATTCCAAGAACACCACTTATGTTCACACGTTTTCCATAGAATCATGTGTGCTTTCAATTCCTAGCATAGGGATTCAAATGTAAATCACTCAGTGTCATGAATCATGTCTCACGAATACAAAAAACTCGAAACTTAGGTCATATAGCTAATGACTCATGTACACGTATCATGCTTTATAGTATACTCAGCTTTCATGACTCATGCTATACCCCTACAGATCAGATAAATTCATACCATGTCATGTATATCCTTAGTTCAAACCTTTTTGGTAAATCCATGCTCAGCTACCTCATGTTAGTCAGTCAGTCCTTTCTCATATACTTAATACTCTATGGTCTCAGTCCAGCTATTCAAACTAAGTACAATTCAGTCTTACATACCCAGTATTTAATTACTAGTTATTCAGTTAATCAGATAAGTTAGTATATTTATGAACTCGTACTCAGCTAAGTTCATGCATCATGTCTCAGTTTCAGATCCTAGCTATTAAGTCACAATTCTGTTTGTAAGTGTCTTGTACACCGCCTTAGTTTTCCTTAGTATCTCAGCTAAGTCACTATTCTTCAAGGGACCTAGAGTCCCAAGGGAGACATACCCTATATCCCCCGACCTTATGTGATTTAAACATGCCACTTTCTTTTCTCTAGATGAATCCAGCTGGAGGAAAGGTTACTTAAAAGCTGACCCTCTAGCTCTAAATTTCAGTCGTAATCTATGTTCTTAATGGCTCAGTTTAGCCCACGATACTCTGTCCATATCACATATTATAGAATCAGTTCAACTCATGTATCATGTTCCAGACTCAGTTATGTTCTCATGTTTTTGCTCATGCATATTGAGTGATTAATCTCAGACTCATCGGTATTTTCAGTTCAACATAACAGTCTTCCTTGAGCTTACTTATTCTCATGTGCAGATTTCAGTACCAAACTTGGTACCATTACCATTGCATGTTCAGCCATATGCTCATCAGTCAGTTCAGTCATGTATCCACGCATTAGATACGTGTGGTCAGCTTATAAACACTTTCAGTCATACATTCACGTATCACATCTGTCATATAATCATGCATCAGATATGCATAGACTCAGCTTATCAGTTATACATCAGATATGCATTCTCATTTTGAGAAAACTTAGTTCATCAGAACACTCAGTCCTTTATTCATAAATCAGTTATGCATGCATCAGATATGCATGTTTAGTATGATATATTCAGCTTGTTAGTTATGTCAACCATGAAATCATATTCAGTCGTTCATGCTCAGTACTCACGTCAGTTGTCTTTTCTCCCCTCTCAGTTAGTCTCATTCAAGGACGAATGTTCCCAAGGAAGAGATATTGTAAGACCCC
Source organism: Capsicum annuum (assembly GCF_002878395.1). Lineage (NCBI taxonomy): Eukaryota > Viridiplantae > Streptophyta > Magnoliopsida > Solanales > Solanaceae > Capsicum > Capsicum annuum. The sequence goes on along the minus strand of NC_061115.1, from coordinate 76,037,639 downwards.
GTAAAAATTGCATGTCAAATTCAGATCGTAAAGCTCCATGAGAGATTCCAACACTTAGAAAATTTTTTTGCTAAGTGTTCAAGTCCAACACTTACTCTCATTTTAGACCTCCTAAATTTGGGGATTTATATGATGACCTTTACGACCTCCGTTTTTAGATTTTAAAGTTGTGTTGCGATGAAGAAAGTCCTTAGTACGTATTGGACACATTTCAAGTGCATTTTGGGTGCATTTCAGTGGCTAACTCATTGGTCTGAAATGCTCCCGCATTCCGGGCACATTTCAGGTCAAAAATTTCAGTCAACTTCAAATGATCATAACTCCCAATATATAATAAAATGTGAGAGCTTTTATTTATAAATGGAAAGATCTTTGAGTCTTCTTTCCAATGAAATTAGTTTCATCCCATTTAGACATCTAAATAAAAAGTTATGATCAATTTACTTCAGTGTATCAGACAGTCAATTAGGGACAGATTTGACCTTAATTGTTCCTTAGGGGTATTTTGGTCATCTTCCACCCCTTTATATACCCTAAACACGGGATTAAGGCTTATTTGAAGCAAAATATACTCCTCTTCTAAAAATCCTCTCAAGAACTCAAGCTAGGGTTTTAATTCGATGACCCAAATTCCATCAATTGAAGAACATAACTCCTTATTTATCTTCAATATCAAAAGAAGGTTTCTCTCAAGATCATAACCTATAACAAGAATCAAATCCTTCTTCAAAAATATATGATATTCAAGTTTTTCAAACTCAAGAGCCAATTTATTTTCTCTCAAAGGAACAAGAACCCTAGTCAAGGAATCAAGAACATGTGTAAGAATTTCTTCAAGAATCTTCCACCTAAGGTATGCATAGTGTTCATCCACGGATTTCTTTCATTCGTAGGAGTCCAAGAACCATGATTTTAAATACTATATTATAATCCGTAGGCATAATTATGTTTTCATGATTTAAGAGTGCTCAATTAACAAGCCCTTACTCCATGTTTTATGATTTCACGTAAATTCCATGTTGTGTGAATAAAGTTCGAATCTTTACATGTTGTTCATGATACCATGATATTTTGTGGATTCAATTGGTGGAATTGAGTTGAATTATGGTGTTATTATGTATAAAATTTATCATTAGGCCTATGCCCAAAATAGTGCATGCAAGGTATTTGTTAAAATGCCTAAGTGAAGAAAAATTGAGCACTTTAACCTATTTGTGATCTAAATGATTATTTCATGCCATATCCATATGCTTAAGTTGACTCCCATGCTAAATCTATGCCTACCATGTGTTTGATAATGTGCCTCAACGAATAAATAATGATCAAGTACCTAGTCTTCATGCTCCAAGATTTTGCCATGTCTCTTAAGTTATGCCATGTATACTTGATCAAGATGATTTCTATGCTATTAATGTGCTATGAATATGTTGTTGGCTTGTCATGATATCAGAATTGACCAAGATGTTAGCTATATGAAAAGGTTATGAAAGCCACTTGATTTATGAATCCACCATAGATGCTATATTATGGATTGTTAATGTTGGTCAAGTACTCTTGTATGTCAAGTCATGTTAGTTTCCTTCCATCGTGTCCTGGGGGTATTTGTACCCAAAAAATATAGTTGTGTGACTAGAGCCATGTCATGTTTTCACGATACTCTCAGTCAAGCCATGTTCCGTAGACTTCAGTTAGCTAATAGAACTCAGTAGCATTTAGTCAGTTAACAGAATTCAGTAGTGTTCTGCTAGTCATCGGAACTCAATAAACTTAGTCCATGTTCAGTTCAGTTAAACAGAACAATCAGTAACAGTTCAGTTAATTCTAGTATGAACTAGGAAATCAGTTCAGTATACTCAGTTCAATGTGATTTAGTTGGGAGTAGGATTCAGCACCGAACGAACCTAAGGATAGAAACTCACCTGCCACTAGAGGGTGTGATTCTTAAAAGTATTCCTTGCGTTCTAGAACTATATAGCCAACATAGGTTGAGACATCAATGCTTGTTAGTTAAGGGTAGATGAGGTGGCTTAACCTGTCAGATGAGGTTTCCAACCATTCTCATTAGAGTACCTGCCAGATGAGGGTCACTCACAGCTTGTCCTTACCTGTGGCGTGGTATTGACACCCTTGCAATCAAGGCAGAGATTGGACCCCAGCTTAGCTATTATAGCATATTTGGGGTATGTCAGTTAGATAAATACTTCCCACAATTTCAATATCAATCTTAGTAAAAGAACTCAGATAGTTCTTCAGCATATCAGGACTGTCAGATACAGTCAACTCAGATATAGTACGGAGCTCAGCTAGTTCCATTAAATTTAGGACTGTTAGATACAATCATTCATGCTATCAGTTATCAAAACTTATGTTATAAGATATATCAGTTATCAGAATTCAGTTATCATAGATGTTATAAATAAATACATGTCATCAGTATTCATACTCAGTAGTTATGTTATCACGAGCTTAGTTTCAGGACTGTTATATACGGTTAATCAAATCAATTCTTCATAATCAGAACTATCCCAAACTATCATTCTTTTATCAGTAATATAGTATTAGTCTCCCAGTATTCAGTAATACAGTATCAGTTCCTAACTTATTAGTGAATTACATATCAATATTAGTAAACTCAGTCATTCAGTATCTCAATATCAGTAAACTCAGTCATTCAGTATCTCAATATTAGTAAACTCATTCATTTAGTATCTCAGCATCAGTAAACTCAGGTTGTCAGTATTCAGACTCAGTAGTCAGTATCACTACGAGTTTGGTTGTAGTTACGTATGTATGTATATATTCACACATTCATATCAGTCAGCATTGTTCATGTATATAAAACCCTTTGCATTTAGCCTACCTCACTCATATACTCAGTACATTCAGTCGTACTGACGTATTCATGCTATGGTGTTTTATTTGACGCCATAGGTATAGAGGCACAAGTTTGAGAGCAGCAGTAGCATTGTAGATTTCCGCAGTCAGTGCTCTTCTTCATTCGAGGACAATATTATTATTACTTTATTGTAGTATTTCAGATTAGTTTTTCAGTTCCTCGAGTTAGTTGGAGACATGTTCCTTCAACTCTTTATTCAGATCAGGTAGAGGCTTTCGGACTAAATGTCATATTAGATGTTCAGACTTTAGTATTTATGTTTCTTTTTGATATTGTTATACCATGTTTTTTAGATATGTATCAGTATTGAAACTTATGGCCTTACAGTTTATGTTTCCGCATATTTTATGAGATATTATGCAGTTTATAGGTACAGATATCAGTCATGGGTTAGCTTGTGGTCCTTCGGAGTCATGAGCATAAATAATTCACAAGTGGTACTACTTTTTTACCCAAGGTTGAAAGGCAATTCCGTTAAATAATTCACAAGTGTTACTATTTCTTTGGGATGGAGTGGAGTTTATGTAAATCAAGAAAGGAAAATAAAAAAAGTTAAAGACAAGGGAACGTGAACAAACATGCATACAATGAAACAAAATTAAAAAATGTACGAACAAATTAAACCAACAAGAACTAGTTTAACATTAAGTATAAATTAATATCCAAAGTAAATTAGCTAGAATTGACAAGAAAAGAAGAGGAAACAAGTTTGAAAAAATGGGCCTATTGGGAGAAATAATATTAAACAAACTTTAATGAATTTAATTTTTTTGGATTTTTTTAACCCAAAACTTAGATTTTGCAGAAACAAATCTAATGCAAGCTCGTGATACCAATTGGATATGAAACAAGAAAAAAATAAATATAATTTAATGATATAAATTCAAGAAATATAGACACAATTAGATTCAAATAATTTAAATATGAAAAGGTGAAACTAACTGAAATACCGCTTAATTAGGAAGTAAAAGCACCTAATCTATTAGAATCCTCAAGAAGGTAGTAATCTTACTTGGAAATTCTAGGACAAGTGTTGAAAATCAACAATGGGGCTTTAAGCTCTCAAAGGAGGTACAATTCTTGAATATCCTAAAACTAATGGTCCAAACCTAATAGTTAACTATTTATACAAAGGATTAACAAAAGATATAGAAAAAACAAACTGGCCTTCGTTTAAATTACAAGCTAATTTATATGGTAGACACTTAATATATTAAGTAACTTCAAGTCTTCCATGTGGGAATCTTCCAAAGATTCTATCTTCATCCATAAAGCTTGCAATGCTTGAAGGTCCATCGCTTGACTTATTGTGACAGGCCTTCTTAGAGTAGTGTCACTTTGATGTGCATCACATATGCTCTACCTTATCCTCAGACTAAGGCATATGTAACTTTGACAGTTTAAAATGAAGAGCTAACGACGTACTTATAGGATTGTTCATATGCATATTGAATATCTCCAGAACCTTTTTAACATACTTCTTTTGAGAAAGATGTACAACACTGTCTTCTCTTGAAATCTCTATTCCAAGGATTTTCCTTATAGCTCCCAAATCCATCATGTTAAATTCCTTGCTCAACAATTTCTTTAAATTATTTATATCTATAATAATTTTAGCAGCAATAAGAATATCATCATCGTACATCAGTAAATAATTCCTAGAGTTACTAGATATCTTATTGTGATACACACAAAAGTCAAATGCACTCTTTTAGAATCCATGTGTAGTCATGAATACATCAAATCTCTTTATCATTGTCTAGGGAACTTCTTCAAACCATACAAAGACTTCTTCAATTGGTATACAAGATCTTTTTTTCCCTCAGCTAGGAAATCTTTGGGTTGATCTATATAGATTCTCTCTTTAAAATTACCATGTAAGAAAGTAATTTTGACATCAAGCTATTGAAGCTCCAGATCAAACTGGGCAACCAATGCTAGTAGCAGGAAAATTAATCTATGTTTTATGATTAGAAGTAGATATCATTGTAGTCACTTCCTTCTTTATGACTAAAACCCTTTCCAACCAGTCTCACCTAGAACATAGTATTTTCAACTTCTGGAATTCCCTTTTTCTTTCTATAGATCTATTTGCATCCAACTCGCTTCTTTATTTTTAGACTTTTAACTAAGTTCCACATCTAATTTTTATGAAGAGACTCCACTCTTCCATCATGTCTAACCACAATTTTGCAGCATCCTTACAAGAAGTTGCTTCAACATATGAGAAGGGCTCTAGATTCTTGATCTCTTCTTCTGCAGCTATGAATGCATATGTAATCAGTTTTGTCCCATCTATTTGCAATTATGTATAGTTCATTGATAACAAGTTCTTCAATGTCTACACTTGTTGACTTATCAACTTAAGCCGATTGATCCTTTTTCTCCTTGGTAAGCTCCACTGATAGATCCACTACTTGTTGTTCTCATTTCTTGATATCTATATAAAAGCTTTATGAGGATTAAGTAAAAAAGATTTATAAAAGATAATATCTCTACTAACTACAACTTTGAGTAAAGAAAAATACCAAAATTTAGGCCCTTTTATTCCATCCACATACCTTATAAATATGGCCTTTCTAGCTCTTGGTTCAAGCTTTCTTTTGTTAACATAATAATAAGTTGGAAACCCAAATACTTGCAAGTATGAATAGTTAGAGGGTTCACCTGATCATACCTCATTTGGTATCTTAAAGTCAATCACTGATGATGGAGATCGATTGATAATATGAGAAGTAGTGTGAACTACTTCATCCCAAAACACTTCATACTTTTTAGCTTGTAGGAGCATACAACAGGCCTTTTCAAGATGAGTTCTATTCATCCTCTCAAAAACTCCATTATACTGTGGTGTATGCCTAACTAGTTAATATCTTGAGATCCCACGAACCTTGTAGACATTATTATACTCTTTACTGCAAAGGTCCTCATCCTTAACTGTGCAAAGATACTTGATTTTCTATTCAATGTAATTCTCAACCAATATCTTTCACTCCTTAAATGCTATCATCATTTTTGCCTTCAAAAAATGCAGCTAAACCCTTTGCAAAATCATTAAAGAATGTGAGAAGATACCTCTTTCCACCTTTTGATAGAACTTTAAAGGGACCATAAATCTTAATGGATATAGTCTAGTACCTCTCTCATCTTATGCTTTCTAGTGCTGAAACTAACCTTCTTCCACTTTCCAAATATACAATGCTTACAAAATTCAAGTGTGCTAATCTTCTCACCATTCATAAGGTTTTGGTTGCTCAGTATCTATAATCCTCATACGCTCATATGACCTAGTCTCAAGTGCCAAAATCTTGCCATATCATCATTTGATAAATATACTATAAATGAATTAGTAGAGCCAGCAATGGTGCTTTCTACGAATGTATAGAGTCCATTCTCTAACTTGGACTTCAACATTACCTTTAGTCACCTCCATAATTTCTCCTTCACTCATGTACTTATAGTCTTGTTAATCCAGAGAACCCAGTGAGATCAAATTTTTCTTCAGTTCATGAATACGATGGACTTCTATAATAGTCCTCATGAGCTAATTCCAACTATTTTACCAGTTGCATTATTGTCCATTACTATGGTTCCTCCATTTTTCTCATAGTTGTTAAACCAACCTCTTCGAAATGTTATATACAGAGTAAAACCAGAATCTAGAACCCATTTATTTATATAGTATCCACTATTCGATGAGGTTTTAAGTACATATTCTTTATCAAAATCATGCACTTTTTCAACAATGAAAACACTCGCCTTTTCTTTAGAATTCGACATTGGGTTATGTCATTCAAACTGCCCTTTCTTGTGGCAGTCCCAACACTCTGAATTGTTTTTTCAAATGTGACTTCAACCTGTGCTTTGTTTTCTCCTTGTTTGTTAGCTATTATATCCTTTCACAAAGAGCTCATTAGATTCATCATTTTTGTCTCCTTCAAAATACCTTTGCAAATCACAAGAGTTAAGTGTTGCCGCACTTTATCAACAGTGATGGGATCTTCGATATACATTATTGAATTCTCAATATCACGATAATTCAAAGTTAATGAAAATAAAAAAGCACATGTAAGTGTCTCCTAATTATTTTTAATTTTGGCAGTCATGTAAGTGTTTCCTAATTATTTTTAATTTTGGCAGTCTATAAGTCCATAACAATTTTATTGAATGAATCTATATTGTTTTGCAAAAAAATACCTAACTCTATCTTAAATGTGTGAGTAGATTATTGTAACAACATACTTGTTGTCACTGACCGATACTGGTAAAGCCCTTAGAGCTTTTCCCATAACTGTTTGGTTGTCTCCTTGGTACCTATACTCACTTCATAGAGCATGTTAGGTGTAATGGACAATTGGATAACGCTCAATGCATCATCATAAATCATTTCCTTATTGATGTCTGATGTACTATTAGGGTACTTTCCATTAATATTATGGATGAACCTTCCCTCTGCAGTAACATCATCATCTTGATATTTTAGATATTGAAATTATTATGCCTAGTAAATCTATCAATTCAAACTTCATGGAACTCATTGTTACTTGTTCTTCCGCTTCTACTACCGATATTATTTAGAAATATAGAAAAACATAGTAATTCATTTCTGATGTAGAAATTTAGGTTGTGCTACAACCGCAGAGTATACGCATACAAAATATTGGCTCTGATGCCAATTTTTAGTAGAAACGTGAAGTAAAGAATAAGAGAATTCATTAGATTTGACGCGGTTCAGGTTAGAATGATCCTATATCCATTAGAAAATAGTCATCTTTATGTTATTAATAAAGATAGGGGAGAGATCCTAAATACACCTAAGATAACTGCTCTCTCAACTCCCTATTCTTATGATGGATATAACTATGAATTTTTGGATGGTTTAAATAATGAAGAATACCATCCTTTTATAGATGACCAAACTTGGGCTCCAAGCACAAAATAAGAAAAGGAAAGATAAACATAAAATTGGTCCTTTGCAAATTTTTATTTGTTCTCCAAATTCATTTCCTAGCCAAGTAAATTGGCACTTGAAATTTTCTTCCACATGGGTTTGACCCCACAAAATAAACCAAATCAACTATTTAAGGAATCGTGTGGTATTTAGTTCCCTTAAGTGCCAAAGCAACAATGTATCCTCATTAACATGGAGGATTTGAGTTCATGTGGAACAACATTGCTAGAAATATAAAATCTTAAGAAGATGCGAGAGCCCCTATCTGATAGAAAATGAGGATGCATAACCTCACATCCACCTTGCACCTAAAAAAACTAACTCACCGTAGTATTCTTCAGTCATTTATGAAGCTATTTCCGAAGTGTCAGCCTATAATCATAGCTCCATCTAATTTGCTTTTTAACTGGGAAAATGAGTTCTAGAAATGTGAGGTGGACAATGCCTTCCACAACTTGAACATCAAAGATCTATCTTTCAGGAAAAAGAATGTACTATTGGTGTCTTTCATTGTTTATTCCATATTTGAAACAAATTCACATCTTATATACATAGTGAAGCTGAGATCCTAGGAGGGAGTGGGGAATAAGAGTGTTTTGGGAATCAACTATGACTTGTTCAGGATTTTTATAAGAGAAGATGAAGATGATTATGTCAAAGATACTATAAAGAAACATCTAAAATTTCCTAGTCTTCTAGTCTTGGAAGAAGGGCACATTGCTTGTAATAAGCAAATCCTTGGGTAGAAAACTTTGAATAAGGTTGAAACACAGAAGCGCATACTGTTTGTTGAGCTAAAGTAATGCAGTGATCAAGCTGATCGTTGTTAAGATAGTTAGTATGCATATTAAGTGAGTGCAGAGGTTAGTTAGAGTAACAATTGTCATTATGCAACTCTCATAAGACTATGTCTATAAATACCAGCTCATAGCAGCTTATTGTAATTGAATAAATTCAATTAGCAAAATTTCTCTATTTTAGATAATTCTTCTTTTTCTGAGAGGGCGTTATCCCAATGCAGTAGTTGTGCAATAATAAATTCATTAAATAAGCTTGAGAGCTCTGTCAGTGTGAATACTCAAAATTTCTCTACATAAGCTTCATATACAACAACAGTACCTACAAATACAACTGTACATTCTGTTATAATTGAAATTGATGATAACCATCCATTATATTTACATACTAATAATAATCCAGGTAGTTCTTTTATTTTGATTCATCTCACTAGTTCTTATAATTAAGCTTTTATGGAGTAGATTCATGGTTCTAATTCTTATAAAAAAAATAAAGTAGGCTTCGTTGAAGGCCGTTATGCGAAAGATCTCTTTAATAAGTCTTTGCATGACTAGTAGGAGAGAGTAAATGTTGTTGTTTTATAGTGGATTATGAATTTAGTGAAAAATAGTTGTTGAGTAGTTTCATTTATGCTTTCAATGCTCATAGTATTTGGATAGGTTTAAAGGAAAGGTTTGATAAAGTGAATAGGTCTAGAGTGTTAATTCTGCATAGAGAAATTGTAATCCTTACTCAAGCTACTTTGTCTGTTTCTAACTATTTCTCTCTCATGAGAACTCTCTGGGATAAATTTGATACCCTATCTAGGATGCAATTATTGTAAAGCTAGAAAGTTACCTTATTGGCCTTAATAAGACATATTCTTAGTATTAAAGTAAAATATAGTTAATAAAACATATTTCATCACTTAATAAGGTGTATTCCATGATTATAGATGATAAAAGTCAAATTTACATAGCTAATGGTTCTCACATCAACCAAGTAACTGACACTTTAGAAGCAACAGGTGTTTTTACCTACAAACCAGGTTCGTCGTCAAATCCTCAGGGAAAAAAGGTAAGGGAGTCTATCTGGGATTAGGTAGCTCGAGTGGTACTCATTTAGAAAATAATATAAACCCTATAGGAGGTTATGTGGGGAGATTATCTACATCTAGTTACAAAGCTTCATCACAGAAAAAGGTAAGGTGTGTGAATTTTGTGGTTATAATAGTCACACAGAGGAGCATTGTTTTAAGCTAATTGTCTACCAACCTAAAACTATGAATAAAGGAGTAGGTAAATATGCACATCAAGTAGGGAATGTTAACCAATTCTTCCATTTTTGATGTTTTGTATCTGGCTATTTTTTAGTATAATCTTTTATCTATTTCAAATTTGAGGGAATTACAATGTTTAGTGGGATCCTTTCCTGACTTTTGTATATTTCAAGATCTTTATACTGGCATGGTGTTGGGTATTGGTATAGAGGATCAGGGGTTGTATAGTCTCAAAAGGATTTCTACTCAACAAAACTATGTAAATAGGTTTACTAATAATGTGCAACTGTTATTTGATTCTAGTGTTCTCTGGCACATAATAATGGAGCATGCTCCTATTGAAGTTCTGAAGAAACATATTGCACTAATTTATTTGAAGTGTGAATATCATGTGTGTACTGTTTGTCCTTTTTAAAAGAATGCAAATCTACCTTTTCATCCTAGAATTTCTATGTCCAAGGTTAATTCTGATCTATTACATTGTGATATATGAAGTCCTTACAGAGTACCCACCTACAATAACAAGAGGTTTTTTGTTACTATAGTAGATGATTACACTATATTTACTTGGTTGTTTCTTGTTCAATTCAAATATGTAGTGATAGTTGTACTAAGAGATTTCCTTACTAAGATACAAAATTTGTTCTCCAAATCTATAAAAGTACTAAAAACTGATAATGTATGTGAATTTCGTAGTCATGAATTCAAGTCTCGTATGTTTGCTCTTGGTATATTACATCAAACTTCTTATGTTTACACTTCTCAACAGAATGGAATGGTGGAAAGGAAACATAGAATAATTTTGGGCATAGCCAAATCCTTAGGTTCCAAGCAGGCTCTCAAATTTAAGGGTGAATGTGTAGACACTGTTGTGTCTTTTCTTAATAGAATACCTTCCAAAATTCTCCATCACAGATCTTCTTAGGAGATGTTATATTAGCATTATCTTACTTTATGCCATTTGAAGGTGTTTGGATGTCTTTCTTATGCCTCCAGTACTTATGGTTCTAATAATTTTGCAGCTAGAGGCATTCCTAGTATTTTCATAGAGTATTCTTCCACTCACAAGGGGTATAAACTATATGGCCTTTATCCCAAATCATTTTGTTTTAGTAGGAATATAATCTTTAATGAACTTATTATTCCTTTTCTTCAAACTCACTCTATTGGGTCTTCTCTTTTCCCTGTGTTATAACTTTCCCCTATTGATCATAATTCAGATCCTCTTTCATTTCCCTCTTCATCCCTTCCTAGCATTTTCTCTTCCCAGGAGCAGTGGAATGAATCTGCTCCCTCATCCACCTTATAAGCCCCTAATCACTCTTCATCTCACTTAGATCCTCCAATTGCACCTACTCTCAATAAATCCACAAGAACTAGGAATCTTTCTATCTTGTTGTATGACTTTGTTACTTCTAAGTCTGCCTTAGCACATCAATACATCTATCCCATGTTTTCTTATATTACTCTAAGTTGTCTACTCATTATCATCAATATCTCTTTATGTATTCATCTATCCCTGAGCCTTCTTCTTTCCTTAAGGCTTCCAAAGATCCATCTTGGATTAAAGCTGTCAAGTTGGAGATGACAAATCTTGAGGAGAACAAAACTTGGTCAATTGTAGATCTACCTCCTAGTAAAGTGCCTATTGGCCACAGATAGGTAGACAAACTAATGTATAAGGCTTCGGGAGAGGTGGAGAGGTGTAAGGCTATACTAGTAGCCTAAGTTTATAGTGCAATACTGGTGTTGATTCTGACACTTTTGCACCTATAGCTATGATGGTGAATGTCAGATCACTTATTGCACTTGTTGCTTCTAAACAGTGCTTGATAGTTCATATGGATGTTTAAAATGCTTTCCTCAATAGTTATCTCTTAAAAGAGGTATACATTTATGTTCCTGATGGTTTTTACAGACAAGGAGAGAATCAGAAGGTCTGTAAATTGTAAAAATCTCTATATGGATTGAAACAAACCTTTAGAGAGTGGAATAAGAAACTAATTGATGCTCTTTCACAAAAGGGGTTCATTTAAAGTCACTTTGATTACTCTTTGCTCATAAGAAATCATGAGATGAGATGGTAATCATTCTTGTTTATATAGATGATCGATTGGTGACTGGTAATAATCTCACCTTCATTAATTAAGATAGATCAGATTTATGCCACAAGTTTAAAATGAAAGACCTTGGAGACCTGAAGTTCTTCTTAGGAATATAAATAGTCATTTCAAAGGAAGGGATAGTATTAAGCCAAAGATAATATGCTCTTGAACTCATTTCTGAGGCTGGCTTGTGCTAGCAATCCACTTGAAGTAAATTACAAGTTAAATTCAGTGGAATATGACAATTATATTTCCAATGGAATGGTTGATGGTAATACAGTCCTTAGGGATCCAACATTCTATCAAAGATTAGTAGGAAGGTTACTATATCTCACCATAACTAGACCTGACCTATCATTTGTGGTATAGGTGCTAAGTCAATATATGGATTGTCTAAAGGCCTCATATATAGAAGATGCTCTAAGAGTCGTTACATATATAAATGGTAGTTTTGGTCTGGAATTGTTTATGCCTGCAGAGACTACAAATAAGCTGAAAGCTTTCTGTGATTCTGATTGGAGCATTTTCTAACAAACTAGAAAGTCGGTTGCATGATATGTAGTAAAATTTGGAGATGCTCTAATATCTTGAAAGTCAAAGAAACATAAGACTGTAACCAAAATTTCTTCAAAAATAGAGTTTAGGAGTATGGATACATACAGTGCAAAGTTTACTTGGTTTGATTAAAGAGTTAGGTGTTCTGATCAAACAACTTATCGATCTCGTGCGATAATAAGGAAGCAATACAAATTGCAACCAATCATCTATTTCATGAGAGGACAAAACATATTTACATAGATTGTCACTTTGTAAGGGAAAGTATTAATTAGAAGATGATCAAGACTAATCATGTGTCAACAGAAGAACAAATTGCAGACATTCTCAAAAAAGCCTTGGGAAAAAATCAATATGAGTATCTACTGAATAAATTACGGATGAAGAACCTCTTCAAGCTATCAACTTGAGGGGGAGTGTTAAGCTAAAGTAAAGCAGTGATCAAGTTGATGGTTTTTTGTCATGACCCGAGATGAGGCCTTGTCTGCGATGGGCATCCTGAAACATAAAGGCCTAAAAGACCCCTTAGCATATTATAATAAGCATAATTCACATGAAACAGAAGTGCGAAAGATATAATGATAGTTATTGAAAAACTTATAGTCAAAACATATCAAGAGGGTTAGGACAATACAATAAGCCAATCTCGTCCACGAAGCCTGTACTGAATACTAACTTTCTAGGCTGAGACAAGGTCCCCAGTTGGACCATAAACCGAAAGAAGTGAACATATGAATCAATGCCTTCCGAAATATGGATGGTTCACTAATCCTATCATTATCCCAAATATTCTACAGATGTGATGGACCATGGGACTATGCATTAGAAACTATATTATGGGGAGTCAATATTTGGAAAGTACTGTATGCAAAACTAACCAAAAATAACATATATTTCATGTAAAATAATTGAGATCATTGTGAAAATAATTTATCATAATATCTATAAAAACACAAGAGTATAATTTTAAAATGTAGACCATGCAATCTTGTAAACATAACCAAACTCTTTATTTTACTTCTGGACTAAATGACATCCCGACCTCATCACCCACGGGATATATGGGCCCGCCCTTAACTCAACAATGGAGCCCCCAATCTCAATTTACCGCAAGGATCAGAGTTATTCTTGGTGCATGATAGAATATAGTAAATATCTGCCTTTTGGGACAATCTGTCATAAAAACCCATATCGGTAAAACATGGTTTAGGGCTACGAGTTATCTGAACTTGTGCCTTATTGGCTTCCATCTATCCCTATTTGAGCTCAGTTTTAGCCTTTTTATTCATTCTTATAACATAATTTATCTTTAATTTTAATGGCATTTCGTAATTAGGTATCGTCATACCTAAACTTGAAAGGCATATCATATCATGTTATGTTCATATTTATTTCATTCAAAAACATATTAATGATCACCAAAAGATTTAAACATTACATGAGAGTTCTTATTTTGAAGAATATGAAAACTTATGCAGAAAAATACTTATTTAAGACTTGAATATAGGAAGGCCATCTATTTCATTAATCATATACAATTCTTCCATTTAACACAAAGCATTTATAAAATGAGAAAACACCCTCTCATTGTATTGTTACACAATGTCAATCCATAAATGATAGTAAAAAATTTAACTCAAATGTTTAATAATCCTTTTTTAAATAATCCATAACATGTTAAGACAATGGATTTCATCATGAGAGAGGGAATTTTGTCAATTATGCTCTCAAACATATTCTTGAAACTCATTACACATCTACTCATGAATATAAATTATGTTTATAGAAAAACCTCATACTTAACAGATAATTTCATCATAAAAAGGGGGTTCAATATGCATGTTCTTCAAAACTTAACCTTAGGTCAAGTAGTCACACCAAAATTTAACACTATAGGAAATATCTACTCTCTTATCTATAATATTACTACACTTCCATAACCACTATAATACTAACATTTGGAAGGTCATTGAGGGACTAGAGCGCAAGAATACGAACACGAGTGACACTATTCAATTATAACTTATATTTATTGCACTACTCTAGATGGGACATGAGATGAAGATACGATACCATAGGCACGAAGTGCTTCATATATCAAATGTCTAGAACATAAGTAAAGCGTCATTCGGGAATAAACACAACACAAAATATGTTATTAGGACTGGCCACAGTGAGAAACATCAGTGCATATATCATGAATTGTTTAATATAAAGGCGGAATTAATATAGTAAACGATTGAGACAAGGATTTACACGTGAAGCTATTGCTCCTCATTTAAAGAACTAAAAATATCCATGAGTTTTAATAAACCTTATCACTTTGGGCTAATCCTACCATAAAATGAATCAGTTACACTTAGAAAGCAAGGTTTCTCAGAACTAAGCATAAAGTTAGACATGGATTTATTGATCATGAACATCATAATATAGAACTTGAATACTTAAAATCTTGGATTTCTGAGGAGCATTATTGTTTCTAGTTTGGAAGTCGGAATATGGATTTAAGTTGAATAGAGAACTCAAACCTTTGGCATAGACAGGCTTGAATATGTAAGAAATTTGTACTATGTCCTCTTAAATTAAAGTAGAAGGAGTTTACTAGAATGGGAATAGATTTATCATGACTCTTCCCTGAAAATTTCCACCATGAGAAAATTCAAGAACTACCTTAATCCATCTTCTCCTTAGATTAAAGTCACAATTATAAACTTGCGAACATATCTTCTCATCAAATCTGTAACCACAACTCTCAACACAATGGGGGGTGGAGGTATCACTATAAACTTGAAGGTTAGACTTGCCTTGATAAACTATATAGGAAAAGCACTAACTTTTTGCTAAGACATTCCTTTCAAGGGCACTACTCTCAACTTTCTATAGCCTCCAAGCTTGAACTCTAAACTCACTACCTTTTAACCTTAGTTTGGGAATAAAATGTGATTTTTTTATGGAAAACAGAAGTTTTAAAGCTTAAAATGGGTTATGAAAAGATTGGATGGTTTATAGGAAATAAAAGGACCAAAATAGCCTTAAAAATACTTTTAAAATAAAATCTCGTCGACAAAGAAAGGGAGGTATATGGCTCGAAGCCCCAGGAAAACCTCCAGCTTCACGCCGTAAAGCCCAACACTAAGCAATAGCTCACGGCATATAGCCCAGTATGAAGCTGAGGCAATGGGCCTTCATGGCTCCCTTGCAACAGGAAGCCAATACAAACTCACCCCTTTACAATCTCTGACCTAATTTCCATACCTAAACTTTCCCCAATACATTAGAACCTATCTTGGGATGTCCTATATTCAATCTAAGGACAACATAAGCTCATTTTAAACATAATAGACTCCATAAACACCTAGGCTATTATAAACACTTGCTCCAACACTAATACTCATATCCATATTTATACATCAAATTTTCCAACTCAAACTTCTCGTAAGTTATCAACCTAGGCCTCTTTCACACACTCTATCAAACTTACTAATTCATTCCAATAAATTTTGCATCACTTCCCTTGACCAAACATTCTATCGCCATGATCAACATCTAAAGTTCAAGCTTAGAGCATTATCAACGTGTACCACCGACGAAGTATACTACATACTATACTAGTCCATCAAATTGGGAAGTCAACCTAAATTCCTTATCTGACATAACTACGGCCTACAAGAACATATTCTTCATAACGCCATTACTACATAATGCTTTTATAATCACCATAACTTTTCATCCTGAGCTACTTTCCTATTTTAAATAAATAATTATCATGGATAATCTGTTCCTCCACAGACTATCATACAATCTACAAATCTTGCTACAATATTATCCAATTAACATAAAGGTCATGCCATCCTGCACTAAAAGGTTACATAACTACAACTACCTTCTTCACTCAAGATTTAACTTCACTCTAACTTCTTAACTTATGACTTCATAACACTAACTTTGGGACCATTTTACTATTAATAGGTTATGACATCTTAACACATACTACTGGGGTGGAAATACTATTCCAATATTCTGATACATATCTCTACCCTTAATCGTGACATGTGCAACAAGGATTCTAAAATGGACTAAATACACTTCATACCTAAGGCTCAAATACATGATGTATATAGATAAGGGTACACACTTGAACCAACACACTTTGAAGCAATAATGGACACCTTTCAAGTCTTGTGGTATTTCATAAATTTATGGATAACTCAATCAGAAAGACCACATTGTTCAAAATCTAAACTCTTAAACTTGTATTGCCTCGACAATGAGGCATGGCCCATAAAATTAGATCAAGAAAGAAATTTGAACAACTTTCATATAGACATCACTATAGCATGAACTAGAGTATAAAATAATAGAAAACATATCCTAAATGCCCGGTAGCCTCCTGATTATAAATATGGTGCACAACACACCTATAAGAAAAACTCTTCTAGTCACGAATTCATAGATACCCTGGGACCATGAACCATGCTCTAATAGCAAGCTTATCATGACCTGAGCCTAGGCCCTGGCCGCAATGGGCATCCCAAACCATAAAGGCCCAAAAAGACCCCTTAATATACTATCATAAGCATAATTCATATGAAACAGAAGTAAAGATGATATAATGATAGTCAATGAAAAATTTATAGTCAAAACATGTCAAAAGGGTTATGACAATATAGCAAGCCAATCTTGTCCATGAAGCCTCTACTGAATACTAACTATCTAGATCGGGATAAGGCCCTAATCTGGACCATAAACTAAAAGAAGTAAACATATAAATAAATGTTTTTCAAAAGATAGATGGCTCACCAATCCTATCATTATCCTAAATATTCTACTGATGTGATGACCACAAGACTGTGCCTCAAGATATGTATTATGAGGAGTCAATACTTAGAAATATTATATGCAAAACTAATAAAAAATAACATATATTTCATGTAATATAATTGAGAGCATTGTGAAAGTAATTTATCATAATATATACAAAAACACATGGGCAAAATTTTAAAATGTAAACCATGATCAATCTTGTAAATGTAAACAAACTCTTTGTTTTACTTCTGGACTAGATGACATTCCGACCTTATCACCCACAAGTTATATGGACCCTCCTTTAACTAGAAAGTTGAGACTCCTATCCTAATTTGCCGCAAAGATCAGAGTTATGCTTGGTGCATGATAGTATACAGTAAATATGCCCCTTTTTGGGACAATCTATCATGAAAACTTGTATCGACAAAATATGATTTTGGGCTACCAGTTATCTAAAGTCGTGCCTTCTTAGTCTTCTATCTAGCCCTCCTTGAGCCCAGTTTTAGCCTTTTAAAATCATGCTTCATTATTATAAGATACTTTATCTTTCATGCTAAGGGCATTTCATAATTAGGTATCATCATACCTAGACTTGTAAGCCATATCATATTGTGTTATGTTCATAGCCCTTTCATTCAAAAAAATATTAATGAACACCAAAGGATTTAAACATTACATGAGAGTTCTTATTTTGAAGCATATGAAAACCTATGCGAAAACACACTTCTTTAAGACTTGAACATAGGGTGGGCATCTCTTTCATTAATCAAATACAATTCTTCCATTAAACACAAAGCATTTATAAAATGAGAAAACACCCTCTCATTGTATCATTTAACATTGTCAATCCATAAATGATAATATAATATTTAACTCAAACTTTTAATCATCCTTTTTTAAAGAATCCATAACATGTTATGACAATGGATTCCATCATGGTAGAGGGAATTTCGTAAATCATGCTCTCAAACACGCTTGAAACACATTACACATACACTCATGAATATAAATCAAGTTTAAAAAAATCCCATAGTTAACACATAATTTCATCATAAAAAGGGGGTTCAATATTCAAGTTCTTCAACCAATTTCAAAACATATCATATATACATACATATATAATTTAAAGCTTGATAAAAACATTAAACTTACACCCATGGGAATTAGGATTGTCCTATATATCTTGGATGGAGAAAAATCAAAGAATAACCTTGAGTTTGGAATCTACATGCTTCACAATTGAGAAATCCCTCCTTGATGTTCTTGAGAGGGAGAGATTAGATTTTGGGGAATTTCAATTGATCTTGCGATAATTTTACGATTATAGGATGGATTGGGGGATTTATGGGGGGTTAAAGGATTTTTTTACCATTGATTTAACGTGGAAAAATATGTTTTAATAGCTGGAAAAGGGGGTTTGCACCGCGGACCCAACGTGGAGCTGGATCTTTGGCTTGCGACCCCAAATATGGAGCTCCAACCTTGCCTCGCGACCCAATCACGCACCTTGGACAGTGTCCCATTAAAATACTTATAACTTTTAATTCAAAACTCGGGTTGAAAAATGGCCATTTGCGTTGGAAAGAAGACATAAAAGGATTTAATTAGATATATAATAGGCCATATAACTCTTTATATTCTATGATTAATGATTGTTGGAAGATGACCCAAGAAAAAAAATCATATACCAAAATTTAATGGATAGAAAAGTGCTCAACTTAACTTTGAGCTAGGTGAAATTTAATACTTAAATCCATCTCCAAAAATGTTCCCACCCTAAATAATCACTATTCACACTTATTTCTAAGTAGAAACAATTGGTTTCAGGTCTACATACATAGTAAAGACGGTTCAAACCTTAGCCCAAAAAATAATAGAGTGTTAAATTTTTGTTAGAGAAAGTCAATGTGCACATTAAGTGAGTGTGGAGGTTAGTTAAATAGAGTGACAACTATCATTATATAGCTATCATAAGAAGCTAATATATCTATAAATATTAGCTCATATCATCTCAGCATAATTGAACAAATTCATTTAGTAAAATTTCTCTTTTTCAGATTCTTCTTGTTCCTCTCTATTTCTTACTGATTTGGCTAACTAGTGTATACTTTTAACACTGGTTTTTGGAACTTTCTTCCATAAAAACATCAAAGGGATATACAATATCCTCTACATTATCAGTACAAAGCTTACTGTAGATTTAGAGCAGAAATAGGCTTCTCTTAGCAGTTCCATTGACAAGAATGCCCGATCAATAAAAGAGCTAAGGGATAG
Source organism: Capsicum annuum (assembly GCF_002878395.1). NCBI lineage: Eukaryota > Viridiplantae > Streptophyta > Magnoliopsida > Solanales > Solanaceae > Capsicum > Capsicum annuum. The sequence goes on along the minus strand of NC_061115.1, from coordinate 76,017,996 downwards.
GTGAAAAGGTAAAGAGTATAAGCTTTCTAGGTGTAAGGGATACAGTGATACACTTAAAGCCCATAGATTTACAGAAGGATTTGCTTAAAAGAATTCTAGAGACTCCAGGATCCTTTTATAAACAAAATTTGGTGTCTTTGATCTCTGTTCACCCTTCCCTAGTGGAGAAAATAAACTAGTTCTCTGAGTTTAAAAGCATGCTAAAAGAAAGAAAATGCCAGTTGGATCAAAATATTAGAGTAAAAATAAATTGTTGAAGTGATCAGACACTGTGGTGGGCTAAAATAGAGGAAGAGAGATATATTATTTAGTCATTTTCTTGATCCTCTAAACCTGATCAAGAACAACTCAAGTCTCTTTTTGGATGGACTTCAGGTCAAGGGATTCTATATATGGATTGGAAACTTTATGTAAAGCAGTGGAAGATATCAATTGATTTTCTTAATGACCTTAAGAGTGATGTCAAAGTGTTTCGTGCAAGCTTGTTTAGAAGGGATAAGTCTTATAGGGGTCTCAAGATTGGTTTTTCTTGACATTGTTTGGAATCCCTCAGTAAAACAACAAGCCAGCAGTCGATCCCACAGGAATGGTCAGAAAAAATTTGTGTATGTTTACTTTCCAGTGACATCAAAATGGGAGGTTGGCGAGATTGAACAACAGATGAGAAAAAAGAATCATCCAGATATACTTTTGTCTTGGAATGAAGTGTATAATTCATGCTATAGGTTCGAGGATAACATACTTGTATCCATGGTTAAGCATGAGGTCCACTAATTTTTTAAAAGCTATCTCATACACTACGTGTGGTGCCTATTACATGCTTTAATTCTTGTAACCAACCTTATAAAATTAGGTGGTTAGGTTAGTATGATTTATTCTTGTTTGCTGGTACATGAAGCAATCAGACTTTGATGCTATGATGTTGTTACTGTGAAGCTAGGATGTTGTTACTGCTTCTACTACTTATTTACAAGCAATTTTAACTCATAAATTGATTCTTAGTGGATAATACAAAATGTATTTATGGTGCTTTATTGTCAAACTTTTAGCTTAGTCCCAACCTTCACTTACACTGGTGCATACTAGTTATTCGGATAATATTACTTACAATTTTAGATCATCGTAAGAAGTATATGACTTACCACTGCTTATACTAATAGGTTAAGTGTAATGGTTCCATCACTTCTGCTAGCATGCAAGAAGCGATAACACTCACTTTTCTAGAAATAAAAACAAAAAAAACACCAGTGCTTACACTATGTCCCTAAGGCCAAATACATTTTTATATGCTTGCAACTTATTAGGATAATATGTCATACATGGAATATTGAAGTTGAAACTTTCTCTTTTTGGTTGGACTTCAAAAACCAGCTGATTCCTTTTATATTCAATCATGACAAAGAAGAAATAGATCTTTAAGTTCCACTATACCCAAAGATAACTTTGAAAAACATAATAGGACAAAAAAATATAATCCCTTTACTTCAACTAGACATGTAAGATTTTTGCAGAACTGAAAATAAAAATATTGGAACCTTAAAATTTTGATGAATAACAATATGAGTAAAACAAGTTGATATATGTGTTCCACTGATCCGACAAGTTCGAGAGTGCAAGTCCATGATACAAATGATTAAGAATCAGAATAAATTGAATTGGAGAAACTGAAAAATTCTACTTATGTCATGACCCGAACTAGGGCCTGGCCGTGACGAACATCCCGAACCATGAAGGCCCGAAATTCCCTTCTCCATCTGGTAATCATGCACAAAATTCATATAATAAAAGAAGATGCATAAACATAATCTTCTACAGAAACATGGTCAATTCTGAATTCATCATAAGTATGGAAACTGTAAATTAACTAGATCTAAATAACATCTGACTCAATCTGCGAAATCTCTACTACATGAAAATCTGTCAACTGTCTGAAACTGGGACAAGGCCCCAAGTAGACCAAAACCAAATGTAATAATAGTTGTTTGAAAGTAAACAGGCCTTATGGAATAAAGAAGGCTCACCTACTAGGCACTACAACTCTGTCATATAAAATATATTGCTTTACTTGACCCCTAGACTAAGCCTCAGAACCTGAAGGGAGGAAGAGGGGGCTAATATAGATGTACTGGTATGCAAAATAATCCAAAATAAAATTTTTATATAAATGAAATAGTGGAGATCAATTTGTTAAAACAACATGCATAAATAGTTCTCAAAAACACATGGCCACTCTTTGAAAATCATAAGTCATTCTTGTCAATGCACTGTCTTTTCTTTGTATTACTTCTGAGTTAGGTGGTATGTCCCTACAATTCTAAAATATCACGGTTTGTATGGAATCTGCCATTGAATCAGTGGGGAAGCCCCCAACCAGAGTGTGCCACAAGGGTTGGAGTTTCTATTTCTGATACGCCACACGACACTAGGCCAGGATAATATAATATACCCAAATTGGCAAATCACAGTTTTGGGCAATGACTTGTCTGAACTCATGCCTCCTTCGGGGAACCACCTAATGTCTCTATGCCCAGTTTTAACCACTTCTAAAACATATATCATTCTAAATCTTAAAATCTAAAAGTCTAATTTCAAGCATGCATTCTATTCTGTTCTGAATTATCATGGCAAAATCTGAATTGGTGTCGTTACACCAAGACTTGCAAGTCTTATTTCTGAGCCATATTATAATAAGCATGATCTTTCATTAAAACATAATTTAGATCACTCAAACATACAAATAGTACAAGATATTTCATGTTCTGAAGCATAAATCAAAACGATGCAAAAATCCTTTAAACAATGGTGGTCATGTGCTTTTGGCAAAATCATGCACTCTTTCCTTATATGAATATTTTCAACATTTATCAACACAACTACCCTTTCTTTTGAAATCCAAATCTTAATCCAATCATAACACAATTCAAGATATTTTAAACCATGTTTTCAAGGATATATTCAAAACATCTATAGCATATGATAAGTAAAGGAAAAAATCAAAACAAGAGAGGTATTTTACATAAGTCATGCTCTCAATTAAATCTTCAACCATAAAACACAAGCATAAATATATATATAATTTCGAATCAACATAGGGAAAGGTCAAAAGGCAAAAACAATACCGTCAAGATTTCCAAAACATGAATGTATTCATAAATCTGAAAACCCCTTTCTTAAAATCATGATTTCTATGCCCATGAGATTTTAGGAAAACCCCGTGTACCTCTATTTCGAAGAATAATAAACGATTCTTGAATCTTACAGATTGGGGATTCCAAATCTCTAATTATCTTCAAATACTCATGGTTGAATCTTGAGTTACGAGGATTTTTAGTTCGAAACCCTAATGGATTTTATTGAGAGATTTTGATGAAAATAATCTTACTTTGGTGTTCTTGGGATTAAATCCCGTGTTAGAGATGATAAGGGGTTGGAGATGTACCATTTTACCCTTAATGAGATGGAGTCAAAAATATAACTGGTGCCCGATTTTATGGGCCACCATGACCCGCCACTATCGCGGTGGCTCACTAAAAATTGACGAATGCAAAATTAGGATCCTCCGCGACGTACTATCACGCGGTTCCACTAGAATTTGATAATTGCTAATTAAACCATCTCCGCGACATGCTAAACACCAAAATGATGATGTTTTACAACTAGCACATAACATAGCCATAACTTCTTCACTAAGTGTCCGTTTTGGATGAATCTTATATCGATAGAAAGCTTATTCAGTCATCTATGTAATGAAAATTTGAAATCTACAGAATTACACTAGTAAATAAGTGTTAATCATTCTAGAAGCCAAAGCTTAACACTTTAGGGACAGAATTTATCTAGGAAAAGTTTGAGGGCGTTACAATATCTCCTCCTTCGGAACATTCGTCCCCTAATGTTGACGCGAGACACAGACAAGCCTAATTTCAAGCATATTAAGGCATAGAAAGAATAAGGCAAGGATTGTACTTTCCATTTCATTATTTATCGAATAAAAAAGGTTTGGGTATCTAGCTCTTATGTTAACTTTTGATTCCCAAACTGCTTCTTCAATTTTTTGGTTTCTCTACAACACTTTAACTAAGGCTATCTCTTTGTTTATCAATCTTCTAACTTGGCGATCCAAAATTTCTACAGGCTCTTCTTGGTAGGATAAGGAGTCTGTCACTTTGAATTCTTTGGTAGGCAATACTAAAGAAAGGTCTCCAATACACTTCTTCAACATAGATATATGAAATACCGGATGAACAGAAGCCAAACTAGCTGGCAATTCTAACTCATATGCAACTCTACCTATCCTTCTAACAATCTGATATGGTCCTATATAGTGAGGACTTATCCAATTTTTCTTCCCAAATCGCATGACTCCCTTCATGGGAGAAACCTTGAGAAATACCTAATCTCTAGCCTCAAACTCTAGATCTCTTCTCCTAACATCGGCGTAGGATTTATGGTGACTCTAAGCTATCTTAAGTCATTCTCTAATGACTTTCACATCCCCTATTACCTGATAAACAAGATCAGGCCTAAATAACTGCATCTCACCTACTTCATACCATCCTATTAGAGACCTACATCTTCTCCCATACAATGCCTCAAATGGTGCCATCTTAATACTGCAATGGAAATTATTATTATATGCAAACTCTATCAATAGAAAGTGCTCTACCTAACATCCTTTAAAATCAATCAAGCAGGCCCTCAACATATCCTCAAGGGTCTGGATGGTGTACTCACCTTGCCCATCTGTCTGAGGGTGGAAAGTCATGCTCAAATTCACTTGGCTACGTAAGCCCTTATGAAACGATCTCTAAAACTATGAAGAAAGCTGTGTACCTCAATTAGATATGATGGATACAGGTGCTCCATGCAAACGAACTATTTCTGCAATAAAAAGCTTGGCATAATCCTCTCCCGAATAATAGTCCTGACAAGTAGAAAGTGAGCTGACTTGGTCAACCTATTTACAATCACCCAAATAGAATCATACTGGTTTTGGGACCTCAAAATTCCTGTAATAAAGTCCATATTAATCATCTTCCACTTCCACAAGGGCAAGGCTATCTCTTGGGAAGAACCACCTGGCCTCATATATTCCACTTTAAATTTCTGATAATTCAAACACTTGGAAACATAGTTAGCCACATCACGCTTCATATTATTCCACTAATAAATAAATTTCAGAGCATGGTACATCTTAGTAGAGCGTGGGTGAACAACAAACCTCGAAGTGTGAGCTTCGTCAAGGATTCTCTTCCTCAAACTATCAACATCTGGCATATACAACCTACCCTGGTATCTCAAAATACCATCACCACTAATTTCAAAAGACATCACCTTCTGTTGACCCACATATTTCTTGATCTGCATCAAGATGGGATCTTCAACCTGTTTCTCCTTAACTTTTGTACAAAGGGAATATTTAGCTATCTCATAAACAACCATTCCCTCATTTTTGGAATCCAAAAGTTGCACTCCTAGATTTGCAAGTCGATGAATATCCTTCACCATCTCCCTCTTTTCTTTCCCCACATGAGAAAGGATACCCATTGAAAACCTGCTAAGGGTGTCGACTACCATATTTGCCTTGCCCGGATAATAGTGCAGGCTCTTGTCATAGTCTTTTAGCAATTCCATCCAGCACCTCTTCCAGAGATTCAATTCTTTCTGTGAGAAAACATACTGTAAACTCTTATGGTCGGTGAAAATATCAATGTGTACCCCATACAAATAGTGACGCTAGATCTTAATTGCAAAAACTATAGCCGCTAACTCTAATTCATGAGTAGGGTAGTTTTGCTCATGCACCTTTAACTGCCTAGATACATAAGCCACTACCTTACCGTACTGCATAAAAACACACCCAAGTTCCACTCAGGATGCATCACAGTATACAATAAAACCTTCTATACCCTTCGAAAGATTCAAAATAGGACCAGTTGTTAACTTATCTTTTAACTTTTCAAAACTATTCTCACAAGAGTCAGACTATAAAAACTTTACCTTTTTCTGAGTCAACTTAGTAAGTGGTGCAGCTATGGAAGAAAAACTCTATATGAACCTTCTGTAATAACCCTCCAAACCCAAGTAGCTAAGCATGTCGGTTGGAGTCATGGGTCTGGGCCATTTCCTCACTGCCTCAAACTTTTGGGGATCAACCTTTATCTCCTCACTAGACACAATATGCCCCAAGAAAGCAATAACATTTAACAAGAATTCACACTTGGAGAACTTTGCATGCAACCTATGATTTTGAGAGTCTGGAGGATAATTTAGAGGTGATTGGCATGGTCCTCCTCACTTTTGAATAAATCAAGATATCATCAATGAACACTAAGACAAACAAGTCTAGAAACTGATGAAAAACCCTATTCATTAGGTCCATGAAAGCTGCAGGAGCATTAGTCAACCCGAAGGACATGACTAAGAATTCATAATGACCATATCTAGTTCAAAAAGCTATTTTAGGAATGTCTGACTCCCTAACATTCAATTAATAATATCCCGAATAAAGGTCTATTTTAGAAAAACACTTAGCACCCTAAAGCTAATCAAAGAGGTCAACAATCCTAGGAATAGGTAAGATATGAAGTGCCCTATAGGTGCTAAATATTGCCTTTTCCACTCTATTGTTGGATCATTTAGAAAAGAAAAAGTAACCTTTTATTTTCTATAATCTAGTATGGAATAACACCGATGGAGCTAGTTTATCCCTAGGATAGCATCAGAAGCAACCATATCAAGTTGTATGAGGTTTGCCATAGTATCCCTACTAAGAATAGACACAACACAATTTATATACACCCTTCTAGCCATAACTGAAATACCCACCAGAGTGGAAATAGAGAAAGGTTCAGTAATCACATCGGGCTCAAACCCAAAACCAATAGCCACATACGGGGTCACATAAGATAAGGTAGACCAGGGATCAAGGAACACATATACGTCACGGGAAAATATTCATAATGTATCGATGATAACATCTAATAAGGCTTCCATCTCCTGTCGGTTAGTCAAAGCATATAATCGGTTTCGACCGCTCCCGGCAGTTGATGTGGTGCCCTTCTGAGGCAGTGGTAGTGCGGAGGAATTTTCCTGAGATTTTGTCCCATCAATATTCTTCCTAGCAGATGGACAATCCCTCTGAAAGTGACCCATCTGACCACAAGAATGACACATAAATGCGCCTAGCTAACACCTTCCCGGATTATGCCTACCACAAGTCTCGCACCATGGATAAGGGAGGTCTTGTTGAGCCATACTGTCCTGTGACTTGGTATCCTAATCCCTTGGTCCGCGACTAGTCTGAAAACTCTGAGATCGTCTATCAACAGGGGGTCTGGGCGCTGGGGCGCTGGTTGGAGACTGTGTGTTACTCCAAAACTTCTTTTTTTGCAATTTACTGCCCCAGTTACTACTCTGTGGCTGACTGTGGTTCTGATCCACTATTCTAGCTCTTTTTTCCTTCTTGTCCTTCTCTCTTGATTTGGCAATTTTCTTTTTCTTCTCTTATACCTACTGCATGTGGACTGGCAGCCTAGCAAAGTCCATATCCCTATTTAGCATCGCCCCTTGGCATTCAAGAGCTTGATCATTGGAAAGGCCAGATGCAAACTTCCTCATCCGGGCTCTCATATTAATTGTCATTTCTGGTGCATAACGAGCCAGTTGGTTAAACTTCAGAGTGTACTCCTGGACAAGAATTTTCCCCTATTTAAGATTTATAAACTCTTCTGCCTTGGCTTTCCTCAACTCTAGAGGAAAGAATCGGTCAATAAAAGCTTCCACAAATTTTCCCCAAACTGTGGGCTCAACGCTTTTACTCTTTGCCTCATCCCACTTATTATACTATTAGTTCTCTACATCTTTTAGTTGGTAAGCTGCTAACTCAACCCCTTCCACCTGATCCACATGCAATACTCTAAAAATATTCTCCATTTCGTCTATGAACTCCTGTGGGTCCTTTTCTACCTTACTGCCTAAAAATTAGGGCGGGTTCATCCTCACAAACTGGCCTACCTTAGTAGCCTCTGAAGTAATAGATGTAGACCTAGTATCCTCCAACCTCTGAGTCTGTGAAGCTACCAGCTATACAAGTATGTAAATGGATTGCCTGAATTTTGCATTTGATATGTCCCTCTAAGAAGTCTGAGGATGGTTAACATTTTTCCTTGGAGCTCGAGGAGTACTGGTCAGGGCTGGAGGTACTCCTAGAGTAGAAACAGGTTCTGGGGTGTGTGCTCTATTTTGGGTCCGCGTCCTATGGGTTGGGCGAACTTCATCATCCTGAATATCCTAGTTATTGAAACGACGAGAAGGCATGACTTTTTTCTGAAATACGATAGATCATTGATTAGGAGACAATTCTATCTCAAACTCTAAAGCAGAAACTAAATTACATAGAGAGGAAACATTCCTAAATGCCTAGTTGCCTCTTGCTTATAAGTGTGGTACGCTACACACCCATAAACAAGACTATACTCGATGTAATTTCACAGACACCCTGAGACCATGAACTGTGCTCTGATACCAAGTTTTTCATGACTTAAACTAGGGCCTGGCCGTAACGGACATCACGAACCATGAAGGCTTGAAATGCCCTTCTCTATCTAGTAATCTTGCACAACATTCATATAATAAAAGAAGATGTAGAAACATAATCTTTTACGAAGACATGGTCAATTCTAAATTCATCATAAGTATGGAAACTGTAAATCAACTACATCTAAATAACATCTGACTCAATCTGCGAAATTTCTACTACATGAAAATCTGACAACTGTCTAAAATTGTGACAAGGCCCCCAGCATACCAAAATCATATGTAATAATAGTTTTCTGAAAGTAAATAGGCCTTCTGGAATAAAGAAGGCTCACCTACGGGGAACTGCAACTCTATTTGATAAAATCTATTACTCTTCTAGACCTCTAGACTGAGCCTCAGAACTTGGAGGAAGGATGAGGGGGTCAATACAGATGTACTGGTTCGGAAAGTAATCCAAAATAAAACTTTTATATAAGTGAAATAGTGGAGATCAATTTGTTAAAACATCATGCATAAATAGTTCTCAAAAACACATGGGCATTTTCTAAAAATCATAAGTCATTCTTGTCAATGCACTGTCTTTTCGTTGTATTTCTTCTGAATTAGGTGTTACGCCCCTACAATTCTAAAATCCCACGGGTTGTTTGGATTCTGGAATTCGGCGGGGAAGCCCCTAACCCAAGTATGTCGAAAGGGTCGGAGTTTCTATTTCTAATACGTCACACGGCACTAGGCCAGTGTAATATAATATACCCGGATTGACAAATCACGATTTCAGGAAATTAGTTGTCTGAACTTATACCTCCTTTAGGGAATCACCTAACATCTCTTTATGCCCAGTTTTAACCACTTCTAAAACATACATCATTCTAAATCTTAAAATCTAAAAGGCTAATTTCAAGCTTGCATTCTATTCTGTTCTGAATTATTATGGCATAATCTGAATTAGTGTCGTCACACTAAAACTTGCAAGTCTTATTTCTAAGTCATATTATAATAATCATGATCTTTCATTAAGACATAGTTCAAACAACCCAAACATGCAAATAGTACAAGAGATTTCATGTTCTAAAGCATAAATAGAAACTAAGTAAAAATCCTTTAAACATATGGTGGTCATGTGCTTTTGACAAAATCATGCACTCTTTCCTTATATGAATATTTTCAAAATTTATCAACACAACTACCCTCTTTTTTTAAATCCAAATCTTAATCCAATCATAAGACATTTCAAGACATTTTAAACCATACTTTTCAATGATACATTCAACACATCTATAGCATATGATAAGTAAAGGAAAATCGAAACAAGAGAGGTATTTTACATAAGTCATGCTCTCAATTAAATCATCAACCTTAAAACACAAGCATACATAAATATACAATTTTGAATCAATGTGGGGGGAGGTATAAATACCAAACCAATACCGTCAAAATATCTAAAACATGAATGTATTCATAAATTTGAAAACCCCTTTCTTAAAATCATGATTTCTATGCCCATGATATTTTAAAAAAAAAACTGCATGCCTCTATTTTGAAGAATAATGAATGATTCTGGAAGCTTACGGATTGAGGATTCCAAATCTCTAATTATATTCAAAAAGTCACGGTTGAATCTTAAGTTACGAGGATTTTTAGTTTGAAACCCTAATGGCGTTTCTTGAGAGATTTTGATGAAAATAATCTTACTTTGGTATTCTTGGGATTAAATTCCATGTTAGATATGATAAGGGGTTGGAGAAGTACCATTTTACCCTTAATGAGATGGAGTAAAAATATAACTGGTGCCCGATTTTAAAGGCCACCACGATGCGCCACTATCGCGGTGGCTCATTGGAAATCAACGAATATAAAATTGGGATCCTCCGAGATGCATCACTATTGTGAGGTTCCACTAGAATTTGATAATTGCTAATTAAACCATCTCCGTGATGCGCTAAACACCAAAATGATGATGTTTTATGACTAGCACATAAAATAGCCATAACTTCTTTACCGAGTGTTCGTTTTGGATGAATATTATATCGATGAAAAGCTTATTCAATCATCTACGTAATGAAAAATTGAAATCTAGGGAATTCCATAGGGAATTAAGTGTAAATCATTCTGGAAGCCAAAGCTTCACACTTTAGGGAAAAAATTTAGCTAGGAAAAGTTTGGGGGCGTTACAGCTTACTAATCATGTGGGCATAGAACAAGTTAAATTTAATTTAAGCACTTGACGATAAGATAAATCAAGTTGAGTTGAAAAAAGAGTCCTATATAAAGAAGGTGTTTAACTTCTGAGTATATCCTGAAGAGGCCTATCTATAGAACGATAAATATTCTCAGAAACTCAAGGAAATAAACATGTACTAATTTAACGATTTCGAGTTTGACTACAACACTAAGGAGACAAGAGTTGGAATTAAAGGAGTCTCACTTCAAGTAGAGCTCTATGCAATGAGAGTACTAATTGAAGGGGGAATTTGAAAGAATTCAATGCAATGAGAGTACTAATTAAAGGGGGAATTTGAAATAAAAAATGACTCTTTGAAGAGTTATGATTGAATAGAAGATGTATCATTCAGAGTAACTCACACAGTTACAAAACTTAAAAGGATAATTGATAGATTGACTTCACAAAGTGCTACTCAATCACTAAAGAGACACATTGAAGAACCTGGTCCTAGTATAAAATCTAGATAAGAGTTTTAGCATTGATTTTTAGGAGTTGTTCATTGTATTGAACTATTGATGTAATATTAGTTTAGTATGTTATAAACTGAACCAGGGGCTAGTCTTCGAGTTGGGAAAAACTCAAGAACTTTGGGAACGCATACCTTGAGGGGGTGTAGTTAGGAATTAGAGTTTATAATTCCTAGTTATTGAGTTATAGGCATTAGATTTTATAATTCCTAGGTTACAAGAAATTTATAACCTGTTGTTGTTAAGGCTCATTGTTGTGTAGTGAAGTTAGGGTTAAATTCTGTAGAGGTACAGGTCATGGTTTTTACACTTTTTGAGTTGGGTGTTTTCCACTTAAAAATTCACTGTGTTATTTTCTAACTGTGTTAGCTAGTTCGGAACACATTAGTCAACCTATTCCATCGATAGGCAACAATTAGGTTAAATAAGAAAATCTCTGGGGTATGTACTCTAACAAGTGGTATCAGAACTAGGTTGTCTTAAAAAAGGTTAACACCTAAGATAATGATCACTATGATAAATTCTGCACCACCTACTGGTCATAGTAAAGGTCAATCCAATACTAGACCTCCACTTCTTGATGGTTCTCACTTTATTTGGCGGAAAGCTAGGATAGAAACGTATCTTGAAAGTGTAGATTATGAATTATGGGATAGAATTACTGATGGATCAATAATTCCCATGAAGAAAGTGGATTAGAAAAAATGAAAAAGGTAAGGAGTGAGTTCACCCTAGAAGATCTTGTTGCACAAAAAAAGAATACAAGAGCAAAAAACATTCTTGTTTGTGGTCTTGGTACAATCGAGTACAATAGAGTGTCTAATTACAACACTGCTAAACAAATTTGGGATGCATTGGTGAATGCACATGAAGGCACTATCCAAGTGAGAAAATTCAAAATTGCATTACTATTTATAGAATATAAGACTTTTAAAATGGGGAAAATGAGTCACTATAAGATATTATAACTTGGTTAACTTTATTGGTAAATGAGTTATCATCTCTAGGAAAGGTTTTATCTACTGAAGAATAGGTAGAGAAGGTCTTGAGAGTCCTACCAAAATCTAAGTGGGATGTCAAAGTTACAACCATAAGAGAATCTAAGGATATCACTAGAATGTCCCTTGATAAGTTAGTTGGTAATTTGAAGACCAATGAGATGAATATGGAAGATCTAACTAGGGCATCTAAAAGTGATGAATCAGATAATGAAACGGCTCTCATGGTCGTTGGAAATTCAGGCATGAAAGAATATGATGGAACCTCTGAGGTAAGTATTCTTAAACTCAAAGAGAAGTTGAATCTATTTCCAAAAAGAAATTTGTTTCTTTAATATGTTCTTTAATTGATGATTTTCAAGAACAGACAATTAATAGGGATGAAATCTTCAACATTTTGGCAAGCCTAAAGTTTGATTATATTGATCTAAAGGATAACACTGTTGAAAAGGAAAAATCCACTCTTAAAGAATAGGTTAGCATAATTGATTCATCAAACCTGACCCTCAAATCTGAAATTCTAAAACTATCTCTTTTTGAAAAAGAAAAAAGGTCAAGAGTGAGGAACAAGAAAAAATTAAGTCAGAATTGACTAAGATTAAATATGAAGAAAAAGTTAGTCAACTATGTCTAGAAGTTTCTAAATTTAAACTTGATCTTGAAAGAGATAATAATATACAGACACATTATTCAAAAATTATTCATAAGCTAGGTTAAAGAACTCAAAATGAAAAGGTTGGGTTGGACTTTTATATAAATTCTAATGCTATTACAGATCTGTGTGGTATTTATGGTAACCTGGGGCATCCAATCATTAAATGTCCAGTTGAAGCAAAAAGTAAATGAAGAAGCATAAGCTTAGCAAAACAATTTGGTTATATATTAGCATAAACTAATAAAAAGGTCAAAACTAGTCAGATAAGTCGATCACATAACATGTTGCTTCGATGGGCTAGAAGGAACCTCATATATTATTTTCTCATAAGAAAGGACCCAAGCTTACTCGAGTGCCTAAAGTTAACCCTTAATTTGTTTTGCAGGTGTGAGTGAAAGGAGTCAAGAAAAATTAGTACATGGATAGAGCTTGCTCAGGGCATAAGACTGGAAGCAAATAAAGTTTTTTCACTAAACACATTTAAAGGGGAATGGATCTTTTGGATATGGGAAAAAGAGCACTATTACTAGAGTTTAAAAGATTTGGAAAAATAAAACAAAAAGCCTATGAAAGATGGATAGGTTTGTAGTACTCGTATAAAGGGGAAGCAAATGAGATCCTCTTTAACAAAAAAAATAATGATCTAGTGCTTGGACCTAGTTCATATGAATCTTTGTAGACTAATGTGGGAAGTATAAAAGGTAAGAGGATGACAGTGAATCTGATGAGCATGCATAGGAACATGTTGTACCACCTGGTCCAACTGTTGTATAGACTGAGGACATATCTACAGGGGGAACAAAACATCAAGAAATTGATTCATTAATAACACCAGCATAAGCTATTGATAATTTACTGATAGTTTATAAAAATTAGTGATGTCAAAAAAATCTTGAGCTATATCATGGAAATCAATGACTTGATACTATGGTATCCAAAGAAAAGTAGTTTCACTCTTGTGGGCTATCAAGATGTTAAGTATGTGGGTTACTTAATTGATTGGGGAAGCACTAAAGACACTAAGTAGAAAGCATTTTGAAAGGAATAGGTTAGACTTGGGGGTGACTAAAATTTCATAAACTTACCTTAATGATTGACTAGAATAACCATTTTTTTAATCATATTAGCTAGAGTGTTATTTGTTTTAGTCTTACACATTTAGTTATGTGTCCCAATTCTAGATTTTTTACTCTTCTAACCTAATTTTGTATTAATTGTGCAGAAAAATAGGTACAAGTAAGTAATTGTGACCACAAAGTTCTTCTTATCAGGTATGCTTTGCACTAACATAAGCATAGGTTGTCTAAGTTGAAATGGTTCAACACATCTGTTCAATTCCTTACACTTTATCCTTCCTTGTCCTATAATACTAATGAACTGGTTGCTAAAATTTTCTTTCATTCTTTCCAAATAGTTATGCACAAATGTGTTAATTCTACACCAAAAATTTATTCTTCTCTCTCAATCAAAATATTAGTTTTTGCACCATGGATTTACCAAGATTGATCATCAATCATATGCAGCATATATTTTTGAAGGATAAAAAAGGGACATAACTTCTCATTTGGTTTTTAATTGGCTCAATTTTTTTAGGATTTCTCAATCCTAGTTTAGATTTGACTTTTCAAACAACAAAGGATATTCTTGAACAGATGAATCATGCTTCTCTACCTGGTTCAATAAGGAGGTATAGTATTCATTTGTAAGAAAATTAATAAATAAATGCTTTAGTTGAGAAAAATTTTGAACTAGAAGTTGCACAAGACAGTCATAAAGTGGAATAAGAGGTCCTTCTGGCTAGGATCATAACTTTAAAGCATGGTATTGATTGGGAGAGGGCTGAAAATGTTGAATTAATTCGTCAATTGACACAGTTGATATCACTTGTTCTATATTCCTCATCGGTTTCTCACTATTCGTATCCTTAGCCATGTCCCACTTTTATATCATATTCTTTTTTATTAATGCTCAGTTGTTTTGGTTTGTTTAGTACTAGCTTAGGTTTAATGTGGAACATGTTCTGGCAGTTGAATGGTATGGTATCTTTTCTTAATTGACTCATGTTCTTGATCTCTGTAATACATTACTATGTTGGCTAAAGTCTTTGTCTGATTGTTTTGGTGATAGCCCCAGTTGCCATAAATATCATAAATAATCACTTTGGTTAGTATATTATTGCATTAAAATGATTTTTTGATGATGCCAAAAGGGGAAAATAAGGGTTGTGTAGTATTTATAACCCATTGACTAACCTTGTTTAATTCTAGTGTTTTATACTGCAGTACCTATAAGTAAAGATGTTTCAATGCACAAAGATGAGATGTTTGTTATCATAAAAAAGGGGGAATTTTTTGGAACGTTGAAGTTTTGATAAATGACAATATGAATGAAAAAAGTTACTATGCGTATTCCACTGATCCGACGAGTTCAAGAGTGCAAGTCCACGATACAAATGATTAAGAATCAGAATCAATTGAATCGATGCAACTAAAAAATTCAACTTACTGATCACGTGGGGAATAGAAGATGTTAAATTTGATTCAAACACTTGATGATAAGAGAAAGAAAGTTGAGTTGAAAAAAAATTCCTATGTGAAGAATTGTAATACCCCTATTATTCTTAGCACAGTTCAGCTCCTAGTTGCATGCATAAGTGGCTTAAAGCCTGAAAATTTCACTAAGTGTTGGGGACTTAGTCATTTTTAAGGTCCCTTAACTTTGAGGATTTTTAAATTGGTCTTCCCGACCCCAAGATATTGGTTTTTGAATTAATTCATGTTCAAAGGTGTAAGAAGCATGTCTCGGGGAAAGTTTTTGATTTTTCAAATGAGGATTGAGTCACGTTTGGATCAAAATGTATCGTGTCGCGGTAGCTATAGAGATAGGAACCTTATCGCATCGTGGTAACCCTATAAAACATATTTTACGTATGAATTTAAATTTCTGAGAGGCAATTATATCTTTTTCCCTCAGCCCAATTCATAAATTCATGACTTAAAGCTTCAGTTAGGGCATTATTTGCCCATCTTCTCTAATTTTCTCTAAAAAAAACCCTACTTATCCCCCAAGATCATAAATTTCATTACTTTCTCTCCAAGAAAACCAAGAATTCAAGTTCCCCAGTCCAAGAAAATTTAAGAAAACATCAAGATTGGTATTTTTCTTTCAAGCTTAAGGGTTTAAGGTATGTGTGATGTTCATCCATGGGCCCTTTTCACCCATGGAGTCCAAGAATCCCTTTTTGATTTGAAATTATGAGTTTTTACATGATTATATTGAACTATATTCATGAAACTTTTGTTGTTTCAACTCTAATTTAAGATTATAATGTTTTCAAGTGGAATGGATTATAGTATATTTTGAATGTTATAGTTCCCATATCATTATCCTGCGAGTCAGAATGAATCCTTAATTTATGATTTTTCCATTTACTCATGTTATCTCTCATGTTTAAAAGCATTCCCATGCTAACGTCTTGATCTCTATGTGTTTGATGAAATGCCAAAGTGATGGACTTTTAATAACGATTCCCTATTATGGTTTTTAACGCTTCTATATGCCCTTATTGTTATTTTCTTTCAGTGATGGTAGGTTATGAACACCTGATACCTAATTTTTTACATATATTTAGTGTCTTTAGAATGATTTCAGATAAACCATGAGCATTGTCATTCATTCAATTATTATAAGCAATTGTTTGTTTAGTTAAGTTTAGTTTAGTGCACTAATAAGTATCAGTTCAGCTGGGAGTAGGATTCAGCATCAGGCAAACCTAGGGATAGGGGCATTCCTACCAGTTTAGGGCTTGACCCTTATTAGCAATCCCTGCATTACAAAACTATGTAGCCAGTGTAGGTTTGAGATGTCTTCCTTCTAGTTTAGGGTTCACACTTTAGTCCTTCAGGATATTAATTTAGTGGATCCACACTGCCAGTGTTAGTACTTGTGGCACGGTATTGACACCCTTCTAATTGGGGTTACAGGTTGGACCCTGATCAACTCATATTGGGGCATGTCGGTTAAATGATACCTCCCACACTCTCAGCTTAGTATTCAATATAGAATTTAGTTTAGGTTTGCTTGACCATAGCATACAAACTTGCACTTATGAAGTTATCAGATTTTAGTAATTCAGTTTATAGATTAGTTTAGAAACATTATATATTTGGTCTTGCATTCTCAGTATTTCAGTTTTCATGCATGCATACTCAGTTATCTCATGCTATTCAGTAAGTTGTTACTTCATGCACAGTTAACCCATGCATTTCAGCCAACCTCATCCCATATAACAGTATATTTAATGTACTGATTGCATACTCTTCTTTTCGCTATGATATCTTATATCATAGGTATGGACATGTAGTTTTCCAACCATACTTAGACAGTCCAGTGATTCAGCAACAACGATAGTGGTGAGTCCTTATCTATCAGGGACCTATTATGTTTATTCAATATTTTTGTATTTCTTTTCAGTTAGTCAATTAAAGTAAGTTAGGTCCTATCCCATTGATTCCTTAGACAGTTTAGAGGCTTTAAAATATTCACACAGTCATTTAGTGTTATTAACTTTATTAGTCTTGACAGTTGTTTTCAGACTTGTGAGTTCAGTTGAATTTTCAGTATTTAAAAACCTTATGACCTTATCAATTATTTTCATGTATTTCTACTATTATTATATTGTTCATTGCTTACAGCGGGTACTAGCTCATGGATTAGCTTGTAGTCATTTGTGACCATAAGCATCGTTGTCGCGACTAGGGGGTAGTCTCGAGTCGTGATAAGAAGGAGTTTCACTTTTGAGCATATCCTGAAGAGTGCTATGAGTAGAAGGAGAAAGATTCTGATAAACTCAAGGAAATAAACATGTGCTGATATAAAGAGTTGGAGTTTGACTACAACACTAAGAAGACAAGAGTTGGATTTGAAAAAGGAGTCTTACTTGAAGTAGAGCTCTATGCAATGAGAGTTCTAATTGAAGGGGGGTTTGAAATAAAGAATGACTCTTTGAAAAGTTTTACTTAAATAAAAGATGTATTATTCAGAGTAACTCAGACACTTACAAAGCTGAAAAAGACAACTGACAGATTGAGTTCACGAAGTGCTACTCAATCACTCAAGAGACAAATTGAAGAACCTAGTCCTAGTATAAAATCTGGCTAAAATTTTTAGCATTGATTTTTAGGAGTTGTTCATTGTGTTGAACTATTAATGTAATATTAGTTTCAGTATATTATAAACTGAACAAGGGGCTAGTCTTTGAGTTAGGAAAAACTTAGAGACTTTAGAAACGCATACTTTGGCGGGGTGTGTGTAGTTAGGAATTAGTGTTTATAATTACTAGTTGTTGAGTTATAGGAATTAGAGTTTATAATTCCTAGGTTACAAGAGTTTTGTAATCAATTGTTATTGAGGCTCATTGTTGTGTAGTGAAGTTGGGGTTAAATCTTGTAGAGGTACATGTCATGATTTTTACACCTTTTTGAGATGGGTGTTTTCCAGATAAAAATTCACTGTGTTATTTTCTTACTGTGTTATCTAGTTCGGAACACATTATTCAACCTATTTCATTAATAGTCAATAGTTAGGTGAAAATAATAAAATCAATAGGGTATGTACTCTAACAAAAAATAGAAAGAATCTCTACCTGTATACAAAGAAAGACTAAGAATATTTGCAGGTAAAGATAGAGATGTCCATGGTCAAACTTAAAAAGTAATGATAATTAAAAATGATTAAGTAAGGGAAAACAGTGAAATTAATAGCACAATAGATGAAAACAACAACAAAAACATACCCAATGTATTCCCACATAGTGGGAGAAACTACTAGCACAATAGGTGAAAAACATATTTGTCACAGCAATCATATAAATAATGTTTGGGATATTTAGTTTTCTATTACTTGTACAATGAAAGTAAGGAATGATCCAACTGTGTATGTATTCACCAACTTTTCTGAGAGTGTCGATTTGGCATGCGTTTTGGTCACTATAACGACCCTAACATCATGGATTTTGGTCGTTGTTTTTAGGGTAGTGTTGAGTAGTGTTCTGCAAATCTATGGGCTTAAGTGTATCATGGTATCCCTTATACCCAAAAGGCATACCTTCTTTACATTTCACCATGTTTATGGACTAATGGTGAAATCATATCCCTTGACTCTTCCAATGCTCGAACATTCTTGTCAATGAAACTTCTAAGAGAAGCCCATTTTTGTTCCAAATCTGCAACAAATTTTGAACTAACTACACAGAGAGTGTGGTACAACTCTTTGATGTTATTCGGGAATGGAGTTCTAGGGAAAAGTATGTGCATCTCTATTTTGGCCTTTTACAAAGCTTTCCACATATGGCTTTACTCATTCTGAGTAGTGTGGCCTTTTTTAATTAGCAAAGCCTTGTGTGGAAAGTATTGAAAAAGGTTGAGACTGAGAAGCACATACATTAGTCTGGAACGCTATTCCAGAATAACATCAAAGATCTGTACAACGTAAACTCTCTGTGTAGTTAGTCCAAAGGCAAGTTTTCTGTAGATTTGGAGCAAAGATGGGATTCTCTTAGCAAGTTCCATTGACAAGAATGCCCAAGCATTGGAAAAGCTTAGGGATATTATTTCACCACGTGTCCATAAATGTAGTGAACATGTAAAGAAGATAAACCTTTAAATTAAGGGATACAGTGATACACTTGAAGCGTACAGGTTTGCCGAAGGAGTTCTAAAATTTCACAAAATCCACGCTACTTTTACGAACAAAATGTATGGCATCGACAACAGATGCCAATCATGTAAGCCTTTAATTTTAGGATACGACAAATAAATTACTCAAAATACATATAAAATTTTCTTCTCATTGTCTACCTAAACCCATATGTGCTAGAAAAATCACTAATTTAGTAAAAGCTTTGGCATGGAATATGGGAATAATATAAAATTCTCTTCACATTGCGAATTAATTTTTAATGCTCAAAATAAGAATGCGCAAATACTCATAACATAAATGCATCTTAATAGTCCAGGTAAGTAGCTAATTGACACTTAATAACAAACATAGCCTCTTTAGTGAATGATGAAATACAATTAAGTGTAAGGAGTATTAAATCAGAAGTTTATATATTTGTGATAATTATTTTGTAACATTTATCTAAGTGGATTTGTTTGTCATAACTAGCCCTGAAAGACCATATAAGTAGCTAATTTGACTAAATTCATGAAACATATCCATTATATAAATGTCAAAAAATATTTATTACAAATATTATAAATTAGATTGAAGAATTAATGGAAGTATTAAGCATTAATCTTAGATTTGAAATTTATGATAGAGTCAAATAAGACATAAAATAGTCAAATATATGTTCAAACATAAATTAAGATGCTCACATACAACATATACGCCATAATCTAATAGTGATTCAAGATTTAATTTTAATGTATCCACCTTTTGAAAGTTTTAGCTTTGAATTCTTTGTAATTTAAAATTATGAATTCATAACTATCTTCTTGTGTGTCCCACCGACTTATGGAGATAAGATTGGGTTAATTATCTTCTTCAGTGTTCCTAACGGACTTATGGGGTCCAAGTTATGTTATGTTTGATTTGTCTGTAATTATTGTGTTATTTATTGTTTGTATCATTTACGTTTATTCCTTTATCACATTAGCATAGCTTGGTAGTTGTTTACCTTTCTGTCCCTGTTTACTATTGACTTAGATTATACCCTTGCATTGTAGTTATACCTTTTCTGTATTGAGCTTAGTCGACCGATGATGCCTATTGAGTACCCATTGCTTTGATACTCATACTACAGTTCTGCATATTTTTCCTGAGGCTAACCCAAGTAATAGCAGCTGACATTGATGTGATTCCTACCTTCCTGTACTAATTCATAGTCGGGTAAGCTTACTCTTATCCGAGGCTGATCCTCTTCTATCTATTCTAGTATAGTCTTTTATACTTGAGGTTGCTTGTATATATGTTATATGTTTTCTTTCTATTTGTCACTTGTTATTACTATTTCTATCATTGCACACGATCTTTTCTGATTACTGCCTGTTATCCCATTGTAGACATGTAATTTTGTCCCTCCCAAAAGTCAAGTTTATATATTTACCCCGCCTTACCATGCACCTTACCCCATGTGATTATCCTTTCACAAAAAGACAAAAATAACAAAATTCTTAACAAATTAATACCCCACTCAATCAAATTTAACCACCTCATCTTATCCTAACCACTCATACTCTTACCCAACTCACTACCCTAAACAACCCCCTATCCCTATACCCCTAGACCTCCTACCCTACCTCACTCACATCTTCTACTAAATAATAGATCTCACTAGAATGGACATATACAGAGAACACATACAATCATATATCCACACACACAATACATACATAAAAAGATAGACTCACTGGAAAAGAGAAAACACACACACACATACTGCCACTACATATACACACTACATAATCTCTAGTTTTTCTTCTCATTCACAGAATACTGAAACAATAACAATACACATACATAGATTCATAGAGGAAGAATAGAATATTATATACGGACACATAGCCAAATCGGGAGGGGGAAAATAATAGAGTAAATGAAGGAGGCACACACATCATCGAAAAATGCACATCCTCCCATTGGAAAACACCCACACACTACACCAGGACACACACACATAGTAACAGATATAGGGGAAAGAGAGGAGAAACAACTTGCAAAAGAGAGAAAATAGATTAGAGAGGAACAAAATTACCATTACTATTAAGTTCACCGGAGCTCCAGCGACATAACAATTGTCACCAGAGAACCAAATGGCAGTGAAACCAACAACCAAATCCCTCCAAAGTTTATTTTCATTCAACCTCGATGGAGAACCACCAAAAACCCTCACCAAAAAAACACAGTAGCACAAGAGATGCTTGACGTTGCTTCAGTTTGGGCTTGGGGTTGATGGGCAGTTATCAAAAAATTCTGAGTTGGGCTCGAGATGGTTACGGGTCTTCGATTCGAGATGGTTTGTTTGGATTGAGTTTAGATTGGAGGTTTTTAGATCTGAATTCATCTTTTAACTGGATTATTTTTCACAATAAAAGCTTCCATTGAGGTCCAAATTCTATCTCTGCCCATTTTAATTTCATTATATGTGATTGACTTGGGTGAAGCATGATATGAATATTTGGTGATATCAAATTTTGCTTGGTATCAATAATTAAAAATGGTTGTGGATTGTTGAAATGGTAATCATAAATTGTTGGGTTGGAACCTTGAGTTGAATTTTGGGGCAAAAAATGAATATTGCTTTTTTCTTAATTTATGGATTGTTGCTTGATTTGAAATGGATGTCAACTTTGTTATTGAACACCATAGTATCATGATTTGTTTGTTGAATAGGTACGCAAATACTATGTTGGGCAGGCAAATTATAAAATTGACGATTGTGGAATGACTAGATGTTTGTGCTTGAGATTGTTTTATTTTGTCATTTGAAATCAAAAAATATATTCATTTAGCCGGGAAATGCCACAAGACCATTTGTACTTATTCACCGGTGTATTCCCCGAAGTGTCTTGTACATGAAGGCATTCGTGATGAAGGCCCGAGCCTTCGGGTAAAGCATAGTTTAGGATAGTGTAGGTTAACATAGATTTATTTTAGTATCTTTTATTTTAGACTGTAATAATTGGACTAGACGATATTTTTTTGGACTTATTTTGTGTGGTTTGTGTGTTTGTTTGTTTTGTGTTTTTATGTGGTTTATTCACTTCATAGCATCAGACTAGCTGATATAGTCCATGAAGCTACCATGGTTGAACCATGGGACTGAGGGTTGCCTAACACCTTCCCCTCGATCAACAAAATTCCTTAATCGGAATCTTTATTTGTGGAATATAATTGTTGATTACCTACGTGCTACATGTTTATAGTTTTTCTTATGTGTTACTACTTCATATCTGTCATCATGTGCATAACTCGAGTAATTTCTTTTGCATTAATTTTTGTAGTACACATGTGTACATAACTTCTAGTTGAGTCACCCTTATTTTAGGAAGGGGAGCCGTCGGGTCTATGGAGTGGGTAGAAAGCTCTCATAGAAACTATTGACCATACGGTCTCCCGAATAGCCTTGTTAGTAGACCCCAACCTAGGTCATCCTTTAGGTCATGCTTATTTGCATCATATTGAGACCTAGCGGGACTCACTTGGTCCTCTGTAGGAACTCACCCCCAAAGTATCCTTACGTGCTAATTGTTGCATCTTTGAGGGTAACAAGGTCATTTAATAGACTGATTTGGGAAAAGCATGTTCTAGAATTATAAGAAAGTGTGTAGGCAAGGAAAGTTTCAAAAAAAAAAAAAAAAAAGAAAAAAAGTGAGTCAAAAAAGAGTTTTGTAGTTTTTTAGAGTTCTTTATGACTTTTGTTCTTCACAATTCAAAAAAATTCATAAGATTTTTACCCATTGCACTCATTTCTCAACAACAAAAAAATCAAAAAGATTCTTCTTTTGTTCCTTTAGCATGTCATAATTTAAAAATTAAAAAAAAAATTAATAGAAATTTTTTATAAAAGAAAAATTTTAAAAATGGTAGAAGTCTTGTAAATTTCTTGTAATGAAAATATCAAAAAGATTTTTCTTTCATAATTATTGGTGTCAATTTTCTAAGAAGTGTTAAAGTAAAAAAACCAAAAGATTTTATTAACGCTCTTCATCTTATGTTTGTAGTAGTGTCTCTCAAGTCAATTTTTAGTTTGTTATTTAATTCGTAATTGTCCAATTTGAATGAACTACACACACCTGATTCTCCTCTCTTGGGACTGAGATACTGTAATATACTATATTTTCGTACTATAATTCTAACCGCCGTTCCTGTACGTCTAAACTCTAATCCAAGTGATTCTCACATTAATACAAGTTGCATGATCATTATCCTATTCTATGGAGTAGTTTAGAGGTGGAAAATATTTATAGCAATGACATAGAACAAGGTTGAGCTAAGACCAATTGATTCATCCAAAGTTTGACATTCGATTCTACAAGGGTCAACTTCAAACGTGAATATATCTTAATATACATGGAATTTTTCATCCCAATACCTATCAAGTTGTATATAATTGAATTATCTTTCCAATGATACCAATTTTATAAAAATCTGACACCCGAGCAAGGAGTTATGGCTTTGCAAAGTACAGTGTGTCGTCTAACCAATCGCACATAGCTACTGGAATAGGTGTGAGATAAGCAATGTGGTGCATACTTAAATATGTGCGATAAGCGACGCGGCACATACTAAAATATGTGTGATAAGCAATGTGGTCCATACTTAAATGTGTGCGATAAGTAATGCGGCGCATACGTAAATGTATGCGATAAGCAATGCGGCGCACACTTGGTGTTTCAGGTAGTAAAAACACTCCGTTTGAGTTATTTAGAGGGAAATTAAGTCTTTTGGAACTCCTTACACACCCCTAAACTTACCCTTATGAATTTAATAGAATCTAAACACATCATAACCCTATTATCAATCTAAGTTCATCATCCAAGAGCATTAAAGGAGAAAAACAACTAAGGTTGCACAATCAACATTGAGGATCCAATCTTTCAACGAATCCATTACCATAAAGGTAAGTGGGTTTTTTCAACAAGAACACCCTAATGTTCTTGTGCCAAAAATTTGTATTAGTTTACATATATATATGATTTTACATGCTCTACTTATGAATTTGAGATGGAAATTCAAAATCTATATTCTTGTTGAAGAAGTTATAATATTTTTGATGTTTTGAAGATAAATTTGATGAGCGTTGATGTGAATATTCATGATTAAAGATAAATTTCTAGATTTTCATATGAATCATACATGTTTGATATATAAAGTGTGAATCTTGAAATGTTTTGATCAAGTATTGATATATGGGTTGTTGAACCCGATTTGAATTTATATTTTGTTGAAGTAATATGTTATATACACTTTGAGATTGGATTGATTTGACCTTTTGGTCTTGAAGAAGTTATTTTTGAACTCGAATGAGAAAAGAAATCCACATTTTGATTGATTATGATTAAGGGGTAGCATGATGGCTCCCGTTATGAATTGTGGAATTGTGTTGTTGTGGATTTTCTTTTGAAAAGACCTGAGCTAAATTCGGGAGTAGTCTTTAGCACTGAGTGGGAGGTATATCTATGATTGGTAATTCCCTAGAACTACGTGCCCCTGTAAGATATGAGCCTAAGGCTAATTGATATAGTGATCACTAGTGAAAAGAATGATTAAGGTCCTACTCCGATGGCAAGGATAGGACACCTCTCCCTAATGTGGATTGGTCGTTGGACTCCATGTAGCTCAATTAAATTATTATCGGCTGTAAGAGACTCCCAATGTGTGTGTGTATTCTCCTATCTAATATGAAAAGTCTTATTCTTTTATCTGAGATGAAGACATATTTGTTTGAAAGACTGAGTTTGAGAAAGTCATTATTTTTGAAAGATTTAATGAACATATATTCCAAAGAGAATTGTTATGAGATTTGATTGCTTTGATAATTTAGAATTGAGATGGAAGTGAATTGAGATTTATTGTGATGACTTACATGTTTCACCTGATATATTTTACTCTCTTATGATTATGATAATTTTAATTCGTGCTAAGTGAGTCATTTATATCAGCATGTATAATTTTTATAAACTCTGACGATATTAAGATATTATTTTATATATGCATTGCACCCCATATGCTCGGTACATTTCCATGGTACTGACCCACATATTCATATGTGGGCTACATTTTCTCAGAATATAGGTACAAGTTATAGTGTATATCTTCAGATCTAGTCAGTTCGCCGCATCCAGTTAGCAGGTGATGAGTCCCTTTGATTCAAGGGCTTGAGTTAGTTATACAGTTCGAAAAGTGTTGTATTTTCTTTACTCAGTCGTATTGAGTTGGGTTAGTTGGGAGTCATGACCCAGCTACCTACAGTCAGTACTTGTAGTTTCATAGATAGTCAGTAGAAGTTGATGTATTCTATTTTAGTTTTGGTTGTAAAAAGCAGAGTTGTAATCTTATAAATTTATCTTTGTATCTATCATATTTAGAAAAGAGTTATTTTCCATAGATTTGTATAGATTTATACTTTTTGTTTAGTTGCTTATGATTTATGCCAGTAGAAGGGTTAGCTTGGGGTCACATGTGATCCTAAGCACCGTGTGACATCTCAGGACCCAATTTTGGGACATTACAAACTTAGTATCAGAGCACAGAGTTCAAGTGTCCTAGGGTATCTATGAAGCCGTGTCTAGTAGAGTCTTGCAGAACGGTATGGAGATGTCTGTACTT
The DNA here is from genome assembly GCF_002878395.1 of Capsicum annuum. Taxonomy (NCBI): domain Eukaryota; kingdom Viridiplantae; phylum Streptophyta; class Magnoliopsida; order Solanales; family Solanaceae; genus Capsicum; species Capsicum annuum. The sequence continues at coordinate 75,991,776 of NC_061115.1, read as the reverse complement.
TTCTTTGAGAGGCTACAGGGCATTTAGGAAATGTCTCTATTCTTTTAAGTCTTAAATCGTGCTATAGAAAAATTCTCCAAGAAACTTATACAGATTCTTATTTTACTCTAGTCAGGCCATCTCTACCTTATTTCTAAGGTATCAGAAATAGTTGAGATTAATTCTCTATAGATAATTATGGAATTATAAGAGAGCTACAAAATTATCTTATAAGTACTTTTGAGTTCCGAAAACTGAAGTGCTTTATTAGGCCTGTAGAAATCGTGCACTAAGCCCGAGTCAAATATGCTTTCAAATTTCTCCTTAGAATTCATAATGTTAATCTATACTTCTCTATCTATGTACTGTTCTTAAGGTAACATGTTCGGCAAGTTCCAATTTCCTCCCCAGATAATGCTCTTATATTTGCTGGCAGAAGTTTCAAAAGTTTCATAAAGTGGCTTGAGAGGAGCCTTCTAGTGTGTTATAATTCCTTCAAATTTAAGTTATGCCCTCGTTCTTATGAGTTATTTAATTAATATAGAGTAAGGTGTATTCTTAGATCGTTCAATGTTGTGTGTCAAGTTTCTATATCTTGTATTATGTAATCTTGTTACCATTATATTTGTGAAAAATCAAAGTCTAGTGAAGTCGTCTGAGGCCTATTTAGATTTACTAGCATCGTTGCTTTGTTATTCATATAATTTTCTTAATCAAAACACAAAACCAAAGTCTAGTAAAGCCGTGTAAGGCCTATTTCGATTCACTAGCAACTTGTTGTTTATCTTGTTATTTTGGTGTTAGCTGAAAGTGTGGGTTTCTGTATAGTGACAGAAGTAGTAATGTTTAGTTGAAAGTCTTGTGTTAGTTGAACTTGTACGTTTAGAAGTGTAGTGGCAAGAATGGTGGTAAGGGCGATTTATTGAATATGTATAGCTGATTTTTTTCTTATGATTGAATTAGTAATAAAGTGATATACCCTTGTTTGTTAGTTTAGTGAAGTTAGAGAAGGATATTATTATTTAAGGTAGATTGTTGTTTGCTTGAAGTTTGAAAAGAGTTATTGATGGTATTTGTTGTGCTAGGAAAGCATAGGTTTTGATGGAAGTACTTGGTGGTTGAGTATTGTTAATTTAGGCTTTCCTGAGATTGTAAGAGGAAGTTTAGTTGAAATTTATAGAGCTATAAAAGTAATTTAGGTGTGAAGATGGGTAAATAGTAATGATGTGAAGAAGGAGGATGTGTTAACAGATTATGAATAAGATAGGCCATATGATTATGATCGATTGTCATTGTGTACTAGTTTTTCTTAATATTATGTTCTATAGTTTTGAAGTGAAAATTGTGTGTGAGATTGGGTTGTAAATCATGTTAAGCTCTAAACATTAAGTTTGAACATTTGATGGTTCGGTTGTTGATCCTAGTTATATGGAGGTGATCTAGTAGGACTGAACAGTGTATGCAAGAGTGTAAGATCATGTGTTCGTAATTAAGTATGGTGTAGAGGTGTGCCCAAGGTGCTATGGGGCTGTATTAATTTTTGAGTATTATTGCATATTGTGTGGTTAGTAGTAACGTTGAGTTGCTAGGTGGAGAAAGGCTACTTAGATAATTTATGTTGTTCTTGATAGCTAAGTTAAGGAGTTATGATTAAAGATGTTGAGTCTTTGTAGTATGATTTTATTCTTATGGTTTGGGAAAAATATAAGTATAGAAGTGTGATCTTGGTAGGCTATGATTATGTGATTAGAGATGTAGATATGGTTGCAAATGAGAGTGTAAGTTTTTGATGATGATTATTAAAGCTAGGAATTAAGGATGACATATGGATGGGTTGTTCAAGAATGAAGTCGTTAAGTTCAAAATTAGTTTATTCTTTTGAGTTTAGCATTTATGTGTAGATAATAGAATGATGAAATTATGGCTTAATCTTGAGTATATGGAGTAGACCATCATACTTAGAATACCAGCTTTGACCTAAGGGGGAGATGATTAGTGAAGAACCAAACCAAGTTTTGAGAATTAGATTGTGATACATGTCAATAATGAGTTATGATGAGATAGTGATCCCTTCTTACTCTAGAGTATTCCTTGGATTTCAGTCATTACAACACCAAATCCATCACTTGCTTGACAAATTCATGCCACAGGCCTATGCTTATACCTATCATGTGTGCTCAAGCCCATTCTCAGCTTCTAGCAAGCATGTAACAGCTTCACTCTATGATTCGAGTTCTCTTATGAAGCTATGAACTCCAATCTTATGTTGAATAGCTCATGATAAGTATAAACTCATGTTTCAGAGTATGAACAGTTTTTAAACTCATGATACTAGTGAAGTTCGCATTATATCATGCATATCCTCAGCTTAGATTTCTTTAATGAATCTATGCCTTTGATATTTTATTCCTTAGGACAAAGATAAGTGTTAATGGTATGTATTGTAGTTTTTGTGCTTCTGGTTCATATGTGTTAGCCCTTCGGTGACCACTTCCTATGTTAAGATAGTGGTGATGATAGTGGATAAGCAATGGTTTATATGTGAGAGAGTTGATGACCCTCATTAAGAAAGATTATTTATGTTTTTCTATCTAAGGCGAAAGTGTAAAGTAAGATTGAGGCCAAGTCTTTGATACATGTCTTGGTTAGTTAGAAATTATGTGTATGTTTTTAAGAATAGTGCAAGAAAGTTATTGTTGATAAAGGTTTAGAGAATATGCGAAGTATGCCTTTATGGGTATTTGCCTTAAAGTTATATGTGATTTTTAATGATAGGCTTGAATGTCATGTTGGGTGTAAGATGATGAATGCAATATGCACTAGTGAATCCATATCAAGAGTTTTAAATTAGTCATTGAAGTGGTATGGCATGTTATGCTTAGGGTGTGAGCTCTAAGAAGATATAGAATATTGAACCTTGTGGTTTAGACTAGTATTGTGGTTTGGCATGTTGTATCTTGTGATTTAGTGTTAGGATTGATCATGGTGAGAGAACTTAGTTTAGTTTACACCTTAGTAGAAAGATTTTGCAGTGCTAATATGAGAATTATAAGTTGAATCAAATAAGTATGGTATTTAAGGGAAATAGTATAGTTGAGAGAGCATTTCAGAAGTGATGCTAAACTTGAAAGTAAGAAGTTGTGTTGCCTACAGCCTAGCAATCCTATCCTAGTTTACGAGTTATATAATTATATTCCATGCTATTGAGTTATATCAGTGTTGTAATTCCTTAGTCAAATGTCTTGTTCAGAGCATGCCCAAAATTCTTTGCTCCCTAATGTCAAAAGAATTTCGTAGAAAAGTGCTAAGGAAATACTCCATTTGAGTATGGGTAGTCAGTATGATCTAGTCCATATAGCCTATAATCTAGTTTAGCAAGCAAGGAGATAAGCTCCTATAGATTCTTAATTTTCTAGCTAGTCTTACTATCCGCAGTCTTATACGTATGTACATTCCAAGAGGCAATGTGTTTGTGTCCAATTAAATTATGAATTCATCTCAGTTCATGCATCAGTTTCAGTTTCATATATTAAGTCAAGATTCAGTTCGTAAGTATCCTGTGTAGTATCATAGTCTCTTCTAAGTATTTTCATCAAATTATTATCATTTGGGGACGAACAATCCCAAGAGGGGGATGTTGTAATACCCCGAGTTTTTATATCATAAACCTCTCATCCTTTCTCATGAGATAAGATCCAGTGCAAAGTAATGGTTACTTATAAGTTGACACTGTCGTTTCTATCTTAGCCATATAGTTATTTTTCTTGAGGATTCATGCACTTGCAGACCAGTTCAGTAGCTGATTATTCTTGAGATCCAGTGATTCAGTTCTATCAGTTACACATGACAGCTTGAAGACTAATATTCCTCTGTGTTTCAGATTAATTATCCACATTCGAAGAAGAATGTTCCCAAGGGGGAGATAATGTAATACCTCGTATTTTTGTGCTAGAATTCTAACCGTCGTTCCTGCGTATCTAAGCTCTAATCCAAGTGATTCTCACATGAATACAAGTTGCATGATCTTTATCCTAGTCCATGGGGTAGTTTAGAGGTGGAAAATGTTTATAGCAATGACATAGACAAGGTTGAGCTAAGACTAATTGATTCATCCAAAGTTTGACATTCGATTCTACAAGGGTCAACTTCAAATGGGAATATCTCTTAATATATGTGGAATTTTTCATCCCAAGACCTATCAAGTTCTAGATAATTGAATTAGCTTTCCAACTATACAAATTTCATTAAAATCCGACACCTGAGCAAGGAGTTATGACTTTGCAAAGTACAGTGCGTCGTCTAACCAATCGAACATGGCTACTGGAATAGGTGTGCGATAAGCAATGCGGCGCATACTTAAATATTTATGATAAGAAATGCGGCGCATACTTAAATGTGTGCGATAAGCAATGCGGCACATACTTCAATGTGTTTGATAAGCAAGACGGCGCATACATAAAGGTATGAGATAAGCAATACGACGCACACTTGGTGTTTCAGGTAGTAAAAACACTCTGTTTGAGTTATTTTGAGGGAAATTAAGTCTTTTGGCACTCCTTACAAACCCCTAAACTTAACCTTACAAATTTAATAGAATCTAAACACATCATAACCCTATTATCAATCTAAGTTCATCATCCAAGAGCACTAAAGGAGAAAAACAACTAGGGTTGCACAATCAACATTGAGGGTCCAATCTTTCAATGAATCCATTACCATAAAGGTATGTGGGGTTTTTCAAAAAGAACACCCCTTTATTCTTGTGCCCAAAATTTGTATTATTTTACAAAGATATATGATTTTACATGCTCTACTTATGAATTTGAGATGGAAATTTGAAATCCATATTCTTATTAAAGAATTTATAATATTTTTGATGTTTTGAAGATGAATTTCATGAGCGTTGATGTGAATATTCATGATTAAATATAAATTTCCATATTTTTGTATGAATCATACATGTTTGATATATAAAGTGTGAATCTTGAAATGTTCTGATCAAGTATTGATATATGGGTTGTTGAACTTGATTTGAATTTATATTTTGTTGAAGTAATATGTTATATACACTTTGAGATTGTATAGATTTGACCTTTTGGTCTTGAAGGAGTTATTTTTGAACTCGAATGAGAAAAGAAATCCTCATTTTGATTGATTATGATAAAGGGATAGCATGATGGCTCTCGTTATGAATTGTTGAATTGTGTTGTTTTGGATTTTCTTTTAAAAAGATCTGAGCTAGGTCCGGGAGTAGTCTTTAGCACCGAGTGGGAGATATAGTTGTGATTGGTATTTCTCTAGAACTACGTGCCCTTGTAGGATGTGATATTAAGGCTAATTGATATAGTGATCACTAGTGAAATGAATGATTAAGGTCCTACTCTGATGGAAAGGATAAGACAGCTCTCCCCAACGTGGGTTGGACGTTGGACTCCATGTAGCTCACATGGTTTGTCGGTTGTAAGAGACTCCCAATGTGTTTATGTGTATTCTCCTATCTAAAATGAAAAGTCTTATTCTTTTATCTGAGATGAAAACATATTTGTTTGAAAGACTGAGTTTGAGAAAGTCATTATTTTCAAAAGATTTAATGAACATATATTCCAAAGAGAATTTTCATAAGATTTGATTGCTTTGATGATTTGGAATCGATATGGAAGTGAATTGAGATTTATTATGATGACTCACATGTTTCACCCGATATATTTTACTCTCTTATGATTATGATGATTTTAATTCGAGCTAAGTGAGTCATTTATATCAACATGCATAATTTTTATAAATTGTGACGATATTAGGATATTATTTTATATATGCATTGCACCCCTATATGCTCGGTACGTTTCCATAGTACTGACCTATATATTCGTATGTGGGCAATATTTTTTCGGAATGTAGGTACAAGGTATAGTGTACATCTTCAGATCCAGTAAGTTCGCGGCATCTAGTCAGCAGGTGATGAGTCCTTTTGATTCAAGGGCTTGAGTTAGTTATACAGTTCGAGAAGTGTTATATTTTCTTTACTCAGTCGTATTGAGTTGGGTTAGTCGGGAGTCATGACCTGGCTACCTATAGTCAGTACTTGTAGAGGCTTCATAGACAGTCAGTAGAAGTTGATGTATTCCGTTTCAGTTCTGATTGTAAAAGCAGAGTTGTAATCTTGTAAATTTAGTTTTGTATCGATCATATTCAGAAATGAGTTATTTTCCACAGATTTATATAGATTTATACATTTTGTTCAGTTGCTTATGAGTTATGCCAGAGGAAGGGTTAGCTTGGGGTCACTTGTACTCCTAAGCACCGTGTGACTTCTCGGGACCTGATTTTGGGGTGTTATAGATACGTAGGTAGCCCTTCTAGGGTTCGGTGATCTTATTTAAAAAATTAAAAAAAAAATTCTTCACTCTTGATTTAGAGTAGGTTTTTCATATACATCTTTAAAAGAAAACTACAAAAGGTTTTTCTTTGATAGTTTCAAGTTTTATTTTTGTATGAAATTTAAAATTGAAAATCCAAAACGATTGTGCTTTGGTAATCATAGGTTTTATTTTATATAGGAAGCTGAAAAATTCAAAAAAAAAGATTTTCATCAATTTTTTTTGACAATTTATTATTTTCATTTCTTCTTAAAAGTTTCAAGAAAAAAAAGAGAAAAAAATAGAGTTTGATTGTTCATTTTGTACCCACACTTCACGAACTACTCACACCTGATTCTCCTCTCTAGAGGGTGAGATACATAGGCGTCATTGTTGGGTTCGGTGATCTTTTCAAAAAGAAGATAAAAGAAAAAAAAGTTTTGAAAAAGTGTTGAACTCTAATGCATTTGTTATCTCTTGTTCAGTTAGTTTAAGGTGTTTGGTTTGTGGAATTCTAGCTAGTCCTCCATATCACACCAAACCCAAGGAAGAGTTAGTTGTATCTAACAAGGATATAGAGAGTGGCATTATTGATCAGACAAAGAGTCAGAAAAATAAGAGTTTAAAGCAAGAGATTAGGAGAGTAAGGCAATAAATGACGGAAATGCACCGAGATTGGGCTAGTGGGTTTTCTCCTCCTCCATTCTCCACTATTGACCCTACAAATACTTTGAGTTTTCCATCATAATTGAAAAGTTAGTCTCATACTATTGTTGATGCACCACAATGCCAACAAGATTCAAACTATTTGATCAATCATTCTCTAGCTCCTTAGTATAAGCCTACCATATTCCTAGCACCACATACTATGTGTGCTTTTATTGCTCAACCATCTACTGAGGCTCTCACTTTGTCTATAAATCCAATGGTTGTGCTACCCTAATCTTCTAATGAGTCTATGTTCAGTACTCTTGATGATAACTTTTATGTTCTCGAGCCTACATTTAAGTTAATGGGACCACCAAAATTTCTTACGAAGAAGTCTGGCATGCCAAAAAAGCAAGATAAAATGGTTGGAAAAATGAAGAGTATAGAAAATTAGATGAAAAGTTCCCTAGGACTTACAGATAAAGAAGACGTTTCATATAAAAATTGCGGCATGTCTTCAAGTGTTAACCCTCCTCCAAGCCTTGAGATATCAAAATTTGAGTGGCATGATGTATACGAGGAATTCGTGAAATATTTAGGATGATATTGCAATCAATTAATGGAAAATAAAAGGAAGAAGAATGAGGAAGATGCAACTACTATTGTAAATGGACAACGAGCACATCCATGAAGACCACATTGTCATTACCCTTAATCTCAAGCCCAAGTTCATACCAGAAGCTCTATATAATCACTCCTAAAATCCATTATACTTTATCTCTCTACATCAATACCCAGTATATTAAGTACAACCATATGTTCAATTCCTTCTTACTCACATTAGTGCACACGAATGACTCAGAGTCACCCTCCAACTCCACAAACATATCAAATCCCTTCTAGTCCCAATGTTCGATCCAAGTCAAAAAATTAAAAGAGGCAAAAACCTTTGGATAGTTTCACGCTAATTTGAGAATCATATGTCAGTATGTTCCAGAGATTGGTATAATAAGGAATGATCACTCCTCTCCTTGGGTATACTCCTGACCCACATTCAAGAAATTTTGATCCTCATATACGAGGTGCATATCATTTTGATGTCCAGGGTCACATTATTGAGGATTGTTGTGCTCTGAAAATAAAAATAGAAAGGATGGTTCAAGAAAAAATTATTGTAGTGCAAAACATTGACACTACGAGCATCACACGGAATCCTTCACCAACATATAGTAATGCACAAAACTTGGAAAGCAACAAGTTAAAAATGGGGATCCAGAACATATTTGTTGAATAAAATATGTTGGACAGTGTTAGTCATGCTAATATGCAAACCAGTGGCTAAGATGTCAAGCTCAACAATTTAAAAGTCACTCTTTTCCTTACTTGGATGGAATGTTAGTAGTTTGTTTTGTTTCCCTTTCTGTTTTTTGAATTATTTTAGGGTTGTAGTTCAGAATCAATCTTGTTTTGTTTCTCTGTCATTTTTGTTTAAACCCTTCTATATTTTCTTTTAATGAAATGTGGTGTCCTTGTTGTTTTGTCTTATTTTAAGTTGTTTTCTTAGCTCTCTTTACATAATACATTTTGAGTTCATCCTAGTGATATGACATGCTTGCATAATTTTCAGTTTTTGTCAAATCTTAAAATCTTGTTTAATCATGAAATTAAATCAGAGGGCGAAAGTTAGGAAAATAAGAAAGCATCTGAGATAATAGGTAGAGTGTTGAGGCACTTGGTGATCAAGTTGAAGCCTTCTTTAAAAATCAAGGCAATTATTTTGAGAATCATAAGAATAACTTGGTCATAAATTAAAAAGCATATCTCAATTAGGTCAAGTAGTGGACGCGTGATACCTATATCAAGAGAAACAAGAAGATAATCAGCTCCAAGAAAGCATGGGTCATTTGATGTGAGAGATGTACAAAAAAGTTGGACTTGTACATTTGACAAGTTCATAAAAAGTATAGGTACACATGCTTAAGTCAAGTTAGTATCGTGAAAAATGTCATAAGTGATCTTCGTCTTCCACTTTCATATTGCATTCTTTATAATTATATTTTTAAGGATTGATATGACGAAGACATTTCATTCTGCTATCCAAACATGGTGTCATCCTTTGTTTATCCCATTTGAGATTTAGTTCTATTTTCTTTCATACCCCTCTTTTGGAATCAAGATAGATTCAGCAAAGCTCAAAAGAAAAGTGTCGAGCAAAAGAATAGAGTCGGAAAAATTTCAAAAAAAAAAGAGAAAAAATGTGTCAAAAAGGAAGAAAAAAGAAGAGTGTGAAGAAAAATAGAATTAGAAAAGATCCCAAAGAGATTAAGAGCCAATAAAAAAGAGAAATCAGAATCAAGCAAAAGAACAAGCTATCAGAACTATGTGTAACCTGAATCTTCTCTCTCAGGGGTAAGATACGTAGGCTGCCCTACTCTGGGCTCGATCCAACCAAAAAAACAACTTAGAATTACCCAGGCAATAAAAACTGGGGCATGAGTTAATCTTCAAAGTTTGAGTCGATTCCAGAAGTTGTAAGTCCCACCTTACTTCAAGTGCCATTTGGGCCTCATGTTATTATTTCTTTTTAACCATATCCAAAAGACTAGTTACAACCAAAGAAAGACCTTTAGATCAATCTTTGAGAATGTTAATAGTACGCATGCAATGGATCAAATGATGCATTTGTGTACTACTTGTCTTCTTCAGTATAAGGAACCAGGATAGAAATAAAAATGAGAGAGTCTTATTGGTGAAAACCCTCACGGGCACCATAAGGTGATGGTAAGTTAAGAGAAATAAAAAATGAGAGATTCTTATTGGTGAAAACCTTCACAGGCACCATAAGACGATGGTAAGTTAAGAGAAATAAAAAATGAGAGAGTCTTATTGGTGAAAACCCTCACGGGCACCATATGGCGATGATAAGCTAAGAAAAATGAAAATGAGAGGCTCATTGGTGAAAATCCTCACAGACACTCAGATTGAGAGAAATGAAAATAAGGGAGTCTCATTACTTTAGGGCAATGATGAGCTTGAGAGAAAGAAAATGAAAGAGGTTTGTTGGCAAAAACCCTTCAAGGTGTCACTAGCCGAATGAGGTCTATAAGTGCAATTGACCTAAGTAAGCAACTCAATTTCTGGTCATTAACTCAACAACAATTGGTGGAAAGTTTCGACTAAAAGATCAGGTAGCTAATCCAAAATGCATGGCATATTCATTAGAATTGATTGTCATTTGCAGACATATTTTTTATTTTCTTTATTTTCAAAAAGGGACAAACATTATCTTTTCTTTCTTCTCTTTATTTTTATTTTTGTCCTTTTGAGTTTGTCATTCAAACAAAAAATCATTTTTCTCATGTTTCTGAGTCAACTCATGTCAAAACAACTGAGAAAGGATTTCAAAACTTGCTACCAACTTCTTCAAGTTCATAAAGAAAGTCAAAAGGCCAGCATATGATAGAAATATGATTGTAAGTCAAAACAAAACAAGCAGGAAGTTTTGTCAAAAACAAGTATAGGGAATCAAAGAAATACCAAGGTTTGAAAGATTTATCAAAGAGACATAAAAAATGGAGATATTGTGCTTACGTCTGAGTCAGTTTTAATGATCTGAATTTGGGTCAATGGTGCAGAAAGACAGTGATATGCCATTAGTTGAAAGAAAAATTAATGGGACAAGCACAAGATAAATCACCTCAAAATCCAAAACTGCAAGCCAACCACCCTATTTTAAACTCATAAGTTTTCTTTGTATGAAACAGGAACATTTGCTACCTTCAAATCAAAGGTCTCAAAGCACAAATATCCAGGGGCGTAATTCCTTATTTCTACAAATACAAGAGTAGTGTTGTTGTACAGGTTTGGGAATCACAATTGTGGTAAAAATCATTATCTTGTACCCCTCAGAGACACATTCTCTAGCTTGAGTCTTTTATTTCTCATGGTTAGGAGGTGCATTTCCTAATTTGAGTGGTTAATCCTAAAAGATGCACTTTCAGTAAGAATCTTTCACTTTCACTCTTAAGAGAGGGACTTGTTGGTCTCAGTCATTTAATTTAAACCTCAAAAGATGCATTTGTTGATCAGAATCTTGATTCATATTTGCATTATGCATTGTTGCAACTAGTTATGATTGGATTTGACACCCACAAAAGCTTTTTATGATAAACTTGGGCAAAAAGAAAATTTATTTCCTGTTATTTGGAACTTCACTTTAGGACCCTCCTAGAAAATGAGACTTTATATTTTTGGAAAATGGAATCTTTCTTTATCATAATCTTAGGATGGGATCATTTTTGTTCTAGTTTTCATTTTGAATTCAGGAGCCCACCTGAAGAACAGGGTGATGAAATTGAAAGTTAGGAGCCCACCTAAAGAACAGGGTGATGAAATTAAAAGTCAAGAGCCCGCCTGAAAAACAAGATAATAAAATTGAAAGCCAGGAGCCTGCCTGAAGAACAGGGTAATGAAATTGAAAGTCAAGAGCCCGCCTAAGGAACAGGGTAATAAAATTGTAAGTCAGGAGCCCGCCTGAAGAACAAGGAGATAAAATGGCAAGTCAAGAGCCCTCCTGAAGAACAGGGTGATAAAATGGCAAGTCAGAAGCCTGCATGAAGAACAGGGTGATAAAATTGTCAAGTCAGGAACCACCTAAAGAACAGGGTGATAAAATGGCAAGTCAGAAGCCTGCCTAAAGAGTAGGGTGATAAAATTTAAGTCAGGAACTTTCCTGAAGAATAGAGTGATGAAATTGTAAGTTAGGAGCCCGCCTAAAGAATAGGGTGATGAAATTGCAAGTCAGGAGTCCGTCTGAAGAACAGGGTGATAAAATGGAAAGTTAGGAGTCCGTCTAAATAACAGGGTGATGAAATGGAAAGTCAAGAGCCCGCCTGAAGAACAGGTTGATAAAATGGCAAGTCAGGAGACTTCTTGAAGAATAGGGTGATGTAATGGAAAGTCAGGAGCCCGCCTGAAGAATAGGGTGATAAAATTTCATGTCATGAGCCTACCTGAAGAACAAGGTGATGAAATGGCAAGTTAGGAGCCCGCCTAGAGAACAGGGTGATGAAATTTAAAGTTAGGAGCCCACTTGGAGAATAGGGTGATGAAATAACAAGTTAGCAGCCCACCTGAAGAACAGAATAATGAAATTGTAAGTCATAAGCCCTTCTGAAAATAGGGTGATGAAATTAAAAGTCAAGAGCGCGCCTAAGAACTGCGTGATGAAATTATAAGTCATCAATCCACCTGAAGAATAGGTGATAAAATAGCAAGTCAGGAGCCCACTTGAAGAACAGGGTGATGCACTTACAAGTTAGGAGCTTATCTGAAAAATAGGGTGAAGAGACTGAAAATCAAACAACAAGGTAAAGTAATTAAAAGTTAATAAAGTAAGTAAATAACAAGTCGAGAGCCCGCCCGAAGAGTAGGGTGATGAAATTGAAAAGGAAAATATTAAAAAATATCAAGGCAGGAGCCCGCCTGGAGAACAGGGTGATAAAATTAAAAGTCAAGTGACAAGTTGAAGAAATTGAAAGTCTGGAGCTCGCCTGAAGAATAGGGTGAAGATTTTCAAATTTAGGTTCAAATTCTAAAGTACCATTGACAGAACATAGTCAGTTTTTGGATTCATCTCCAACATCAAATTTTAAATGGATCCCAAAGAAGATCAATTCTTTTATAAATTTTGAAAGCATCAGAAACTCAAGTCAATAGTCCAAAAAAGCTACATAGATAGGACTTATGTAATTTATGTTATCTCTTAACTTGTAATATTCATTTTTGATGTAATAACAAGGTCGTGGATTGGAACCTCGATAGGACCTCATTCGACTCTTTAACGCATATAGTCCCCCTTCTTCCAACCCTTTGAGATACCTATGAATTGATTCACTCATAACTTGGGTAGGTAGGATGTCCTAAATCAAGACTCGGTGGTACTCTGTCCTTTTTTGTTTCCCTTTTGAATAATGGTTGGGTCTAATTTCTGTCTTGTTGTGTACTTCTTTGTTTGAAAATTCTTTGTGTTCATATTCAAAGAGGGACATGATGTAGACATGCAATTTTGTCCCTCTCAGAAGTCGAATTTACACATTTACCCCACCATACCATGTACCTTACCCCATGTGATTTCTTAACAAATTAACATGACACAATCAAATTTAACCACCTCACCTTATCCTAACCACTCACACTCCTCCCCACCTCACTACCCTACCTAACCCCTAAGCCCTACCCTTTATACCCCTAGACCCACTACCCTACCCACTCACATTTTCCACTCAATAATATATTTCACTAGAATGGAGATATACAGAGAAATATACAATCATATATCCACACACATAATACATAAATAAATTGATAGATTCACTAGAAAAGAGAAAAAAACCATGCACACATACACATACTACCAATAAATATACACACTACATAATCTCCCTTTTTTCTTCTCATTCACAGAATACCCACACATTAACAATACACATACATAGATTCACAGAGGGAGAACAAAATATTAAATACACACACATAGGCAAATCGGGAGGAGGAAAAATAATAGAGTAAACGAAGAAGGCACACACATCATCAAAAAATGCACACCCTTCCATCAGAATACACACACATACTACATCGAGACATACATACGTAGTAATAGAGACAGGGGAAAGAAGGAGAAAAAACTTTTAAAAGCGAGAAAACAAATTAGAGAAGAGAAAAATTAGTGTTACTATTAAGTTCGCCGAAGCTCCAATGACGTAACAACAGTCATCGGAGAACCCAATGGCAGTAAAACCAGAGACCAAGACCTCCCAAAGTTCATTTTCAGTTGACATCGATGGACAACCACCAGAAAACCTCATTGGAATAACACAACAGCATAAGATCTGCTAGACATTGCTTCAGTTTAGGCTTGGGGTTGATGGACAGTCATTGAAAAATTTTGAGATGGGCTCGGGATAGTTACAGGTCTTTGATTTGAAATTGTTTGTTTGGATTGTGGTTCGATTGGAGGTTTTCAGATTTGACTTCATTTCCGAATTGGATTATTTGGCATAATAAAATCTTTGATTGAGGTCTAAATTCTATCTCTTCCCATTTTAATTTTATTATATGTGATTGACTTGGGTGAAGCATGATATGAATATTAGGTGATATCAATTTGTTGCTTGATTTCAATAATTGAAAATGGTTGTGGTTTTTTGAGATAGTAATTATGAATTGTTATATTGAAACCTTGAGTTGAATTTTGGGGCAGGAATTGAAAATCGATAAAAAATGAATATTGCTTTGTTTTGATTTATGGATTTTTGCTTGATTTGAAATGGACGTCATATTTTTTGTTGAACATGGTAGTATCATAATTTGGCCGTCAAATGGGTAGGTAAATTGTAGAAATTGATGATTGTCGAATGGTTGGATGTTTGTGCTTGAGATTGTTTTATTTTGTCATTTGAAATTGAAAAATGTATTCATTTAGTAGGGGAATTCCCCGAGGTCATTTGTACTTATTCACTCATGTATTTCTCGAAGTGTCTTGTATGCAAAGGACATCCGTGATGAAGGTCTGGGGCATCAGATAAAGCATAATTTAGGACAGTGTAGGTTAGGGTAGGTTTATTTCAGTATCTTTTCTTTCAGACTGTAATAATTGGTCTGGACGCTATTTCTTTTGAATTTATTTTTAGTGGTTCGTGTGTTTGTTCGTTTTGTGTGTTTTACGAACTCTACGAAGCTACCATGGTCGAACACGGGACCAACGGGTGCCTAACACTTTTCCCTCGATTAAAAGAATTCCTTAACTGAAATTTCTGTTTATGGACCAGTTTTGAAAGAGTCAAAAACCGTTTGAAAATGGATTTTCCAAAGGCGACTTGACACACCGGATTATGCCAAGTGGTGACTCTGAATTTTTATTGTTAAAGGTCCTTTTCGGAACAAATTTTTTTCTTTTGTCACTTACTAATAAAACTCTTTTGAAGCTTTAAAATGAATCTTTTTTGGTAAAAAAAAGGGTGTATGACACACGTTACCTATTATTCCGGGCTATGGCTTGGCTTGTAGACTGGGGGATAAGGTAGGCGCAATCATGACTTGAGAATTCGGGCCGTGACATTTTCTTTTCGTCTTGTTTTATTTTTTCCTTTAATTTAATTTTTTTCTTTTTTCTTTTTTTTTCTTCTTATTTTAATTTTAATTTTAATTTTTTTCTTATTTTAATTTATTTTTCTCAACCTTTATTTTTTATTTTTTATTTTTTTCTTCTCTTTTTGTTTTCTTAAATATTATTTATTTTTCATTTCTCTCTTTTTTTTATTTTATTTGTATCAACCCCTTTTTCCTCATTCTATATTTTTTAAAAAAAAATCTCAAACTTATTTTTATATTTTTTCTCATTTTTTTCAACCTATATGTTTTTCTTTTTTCCTTTTTATTCTCCTCATTTTTCTTTTTCTTAATCTCTATTTTTTTCTCAATTTTTATTTTTTCATTTCTCTTTCTTTTCTTCTCTTTTTTCTCATTTCTCGACTCTTGTTATTCTTTGCCGATGAACATAAATGAATAATTTACAAAGAGGATCTTCTTTCTTTGACATCGAAGTAAACTTAAGGGAGTGAGTTGTTGTTTGAAAGTTCTTGGGTTAAGTCGTGCCTCTAAGACAAGAGTTATAGAACATCTCATTAATCTACACATAATGTGGTAGTCTCAACTCTTGCTCAGGGGGTATAACATGTTGTTTTAAAGTTCTTGGACTAAGTTTTGCCTCTAAAGCAAGAGTTATAGAATATCTTATAAATAAAAACACAATGTGGTAGTGTCAACTATTGCCAATGGAGCATAACATTTTGTTTAAAACATCTTGGGCTAAGTGTTGCCTCCAAGACAAGAGGTATAGAACATCTCATAAATCAAAACACAATATGATAGCTTCAACTTTTGCCCATGGGGTGTAACTGGTTGTTTTTAAGTCTTTGTGTTAAGTCTTACCTATAAGGCAATAGCCGTAGAACATCCAATAAATTAGGACACAATGTGGTAGTGTAAAGTCTTGCTCATAGGTCATAACTTGTTCCTTTGGCAGGCTAAGTCTTGCCTCTAAGGCAAGAGTTATAGAACATCTCGTAAATCAAGACACAATGTGGTAGTGTAAACTCTTGCCTATGGGGCATAACTTGTTGTTTGAAAGTCCTTGGGCTAAGTATT
The DNA here is from genome assembly GCF_002878395.1 of Capsicum annuum. Taxonomy (NCBI): domain Eukaryota; kingdom Viridiplantae; phylum Streptophyta; class Magnoliopsida; order Solanales; family Solanaceae; genus Capsicum; species Capsicum annuum. The sequence goes on along the minus strand of NC_061115.1, from coordinate 75,975,586 downwards.
TCCTTTACAGAAAGAGTTATAGAACATCACATAAATCAAGATACAATGTGGTAGTGTCAACTCTTGCCCATGGGGCATAACTTGTTTGAAAGTCCTTGGGCTAAGAGGCAAGATCTATAGATCATCTCATAAATCAAGATATAATATAGTAGTGTCAACTCTTGCCCATGGGGTGTAACTTGTTATTTGGATGGAATCAAAGAGAAGAAAAGAAAAAAAAATAAAAATAAATAATGGTTGAAAATAAAATATAAAATGAAGAAAAAAATAAAATAAAAATAAAGGTTGAGAAAAAAATAGAATAAAAAATAGAGTTGAGAGGAAAAGGGAAAAAAAATAAAAGATAAACATAAATTGAGAAAAAAAATAAAGAAAAAAGATAAAAGAAAAATAAAGGTTGAGAAAAGAAAGAAAAAAATAAGAAAGAGGCAAAGAGAATAGAAGCTAAGAGGAGAAAGGGAAAAAAAAGTAAAGATTGAAAAAAAAGAAGAAAAATAAAAGTTGAAAAAAAGAGAAAAAATTAAAAGAAAAAAATTTAAAAAGGAAAAAAAATAGAAGATGAGAGGCAAATAAGCATGAAAAATTATTTAAGAATATTTAAGATATAAAGGAGGAAAAAGATATTTGTTATAAAAAAAAAAAGGAAGGTTAATTCTATAAGACTTTTTTTATGTGAGACTAAAAAAATAAAATCATTTTTGTAATTTGTCTTTTTTTTTATTTGTTTATGACACCCTTGTAGTTCAACTCTTCTTTTGATTTCGTGTATAACGGAAAATGTAGTACGTTGGGTTGCCTTTATTTACTTATTTCATTTACTATCGTAATTGTTTTTAAAAAAAATAATAGGTAATTTGTTGTGTTTCTCTTGAAATCTTATTGTTTTTTATTTTTTTATTCTTATACTACCTCTTCTCAAATCTTGCATAATTCAAATACAATAGGTAAGAAACATGATAATTTTTATGATTTATGAAGAAATTTATATATTCAATATCCAATAAGATAAATTTATCAAATTCTTATAACACTTAAAACTATTTTTCGTCCTTGAGCAAAATAAATTAGAGTAATAAATATGGCATTTCTTTTGACGAGTTGTTTTGCTAAATCACCTAATTTATTTTTATTCAAAATCATTCATTTTCTTGAAAGAAAATTGTTGACTCCTAGTAAGGAGCCAAAAATTCCAAGTTAGGGTGTTTAATTGATGGAGAGGAAGGTTTAGACATCCAAAAGTTCCATGCTAGACACTATTGCTCACTTGATATTTGTTGATCTTTTAAATACAAAATTAAAGACCACACACATGCAAGCACACAAAAGTAATTGAAATTATTTTTTTACAATACAAAAATAGATGTAAAACACTATAGGTTTTGGACACTAATTTAGATGTATTACAACCTTAATGACATGATTAAGGTAACCCTAAGGTGTGTTTGAGCCCATACAATGGTTGAAATCGTTAATGGAATGTATGGATGTGTATAATATGAATTACAAATGGTCTGAAGTGGACAAGTAGGTAAAAGAACTCAAAACTTGAACCTACGAAAGAGGGTAACTCCAGGATAATATGGGCCACCAGGTAGTTGTGGGTCACACGCTTACTGCCTCTGGGTAAAGGTTCGAAAAGTGCTAGAACCAAAATATTTAATCCTTACCATATGAAATTTAACCTACATAACATAGGACCTAATGTTACATGCCCTTCACGTGAAATAAAAAGAAGAGCTTCTGTCACGTCCAAGACTGCTGCCTAATCATAATATGGTTCTTAGAGTCAAAATTAATCTCAAGCTAATCGATGGTCTGACATGAGACTAAGAATATTGTATAAAACTGAATAACAATATGCAAAAGTTGAAGTTTGAAAGATATAAGAATAATCAAAACCAAATGCCAATGTTTGAATCAAAATGGAATTCACTTAATATAATAGAAAACTAAATATCTACTGCTTATGTGAAAGTCTCTAATAAGATGAGTTGTTGGGACAAGCCCCCAACTAACTCTAACCGTCTAAAAATAAAATAGAGATAAAAATAAAATACTGATAACTCGTCCTTGAATGATGAGGACTCATCAAGCAATGTTGCTAGAATGATGATGAATCAAGATAACCACAATCTGCATTTTTATTGATAACTAGTCCTCGAATGATGAGGAAACTCACCAACCACAATCTGGATATTGAACGTCCAAACTTATATTATAAGATAATATAGCACAAAGAAAAGTATTCGCTCAATACTTTGAATGTACTGAGCATGTGATATATGCACTACACTATATGAGATGAGCATGATGAAAGTGATATAATAAACTAAACATGGGAATGGAGTCTGTAAAATGGATGCAATGATCAAGTAATAAAACATGCAACTCTGTAAGATACGGAACAAACTGGTACAAGGTCAAACTGAGGTCTGAGACTAAATGTAGGAGGTTTGTAACTGATATAGATCATGTGAGCAACATGGAATCCAACCTATAACCCAAGTTAGGAGGGTGTTCTATACCTTGTCAAGAGTACGAGCCATGATGAGCATGAATTTACTCATAATCCCATTAAGGGCAAGGGAGATACTCTTAATTTTTTATGACCTCTTTAAACTGCGATGGCACGTAGTTTGGTACTTGGGTATATGAACCTGTGTGCTCTCAGTGCTAAGTACTACCCCCAATTTAAAATAAACTAATATAATAAAATGCTCAACATTAATGATATTCTGAAACTAAGGGATAAGTGCTTTATCTGAAAGCATTCTATATCATGAAAAACTGAAAGACTGAGTATTCAATTTACAATGCATGATATCCTAGGTCATCAGGTGTTCATAAACGGCCATCTTAGAAGAATGCAACTATTCAACTGACAAAGCATGATATCCTAGGTATCGGGTGTTCATAACCCACTATCTCATAAGTATGCAACTACTAATGACAATTCTATAAACTAAATATAATAAGGAATTTCATATCTCAGGTCCTTAAATCACGATTTACCAAAGCACTGATAGTTCATAATTATAACATCCAAAGATATTTAATATCATGGAAAACAATATGGGATCATGACTTAATTATATCAAGGAACCTAACTATAAGGAAATTCATAATATTAATAAAATCTAGACTCTAAGTAAAGAATTAAATCGAGCAATTTAGTTTACTTTAAGACTCAATGGGTTAAATAAAACCCATTAATGAAGTCCTACATACCTCGAGGTGAAAATGTTGGTGAAATCTTGAAATTTGGAGCTTGGGGAAGAGAAATTGCCTCTTTTTCTCTCTTTGATGCTAAGTGTCGATTAAATTTGAGTAATGAGAGACATATGGTAATATTGTACTTAATAGCCATCTTTGGAAAAGCTTAAGAGACATAGTTTAGTGGTTTAAATTATAGGAAATAACTAGAGTACTAATTATAAAGGGTAACTGAAAAAGTTGCAGAATGTGATGTACAGACCATCCCACGATTGTAGGACCCATCTACAATCGTCGGTGGTGCTCTTCGGTTGGTGGTTGTTCTTATGGCCTCTCTGAACTTTATCATATGATTCATGATACGACTCATGGGATCCTCCCACAATCATAACTTGATTCATAGTTAGAATTCCATACTGAATCAACTTCAGGAACCAAGATCGTACCTAAGATCATGATTCATGGGATCATCTCATGGTTGGGAGGCATAATTGTGAACTTTTAGGTAGGGTCTACTTTATACAGACAAATACATTGTACAATATTTCATGTATATGATGCATTATACGATCGTACAATCTAACCAAGATCATAACTGGGTTTGTGAGATTTCTCTGCTGGACAATGTTTCACTAAAATAGCCCTAACTCTTTGTTCCAAATTTGAATTAATGAGAAACTTGATGTGTTGAAAAGATGACTTAGATACCTTTCATTTGGTAGGTCTTGATCTTAAAAACACCTCATAATCTGGGAGTTATGCTCCTTTAAAGTTGATTATAGAATGATTCTTCAAAATAAAACAATCGGTAAGGAATGTTTCAACTTGGCCATGAGCTAGGAGTTACATGTGGACTTAGTACATGTATAAATTATTTCCTATACTATCAAAATATGTTTTTTGATACTACGTGTATTTGAAGCATGGTTCTAATCTTAGCTTGGCTTTTGGGGTGTTACAATTTCTCCCCTTTACAGTCCTTTGTCTTCGAATGAAAACTAACTAAGCAAAAAAGTTAGGGAAAAAACTGCAATCCCAACACTGAATTTCTAAAAGTTGAGCATTAATATGATAACTAAGTCTATAACTAAAACATGGACTAAATCAGAATCATGAATAGATGCTATAACATGAGAATAACTAGGTGACATGAATTGATAAGAATTAATTTAGGAGAAACTATTACCTCATGTTGGAACTGATTTTAAAGAAAAAAGTTTAGGGAGCGGGGTACTTTGACCCGACCTGACCCGCCCCGACCCTGGGCCTTTTCGTAATCGGCATCCCATGTCCACCCAGGACCGGAGACCACCCCATATTACCCAACCCAATCATGAGATGAATTTTGAACATATAACAAGATAGAGTTATTGTTCTCATTAAGACTCTAGGATAGGGTCACAACCGTGATCAACCCAATCGAGTCTGACATACCACAACAACTACCCAACCATACCAACCAAACCATAAATCATAAACTAAAAGGGAATACGAAAATAGAATATGAAAATCAATTCCAAAATGTAATATCATGAAACAGTAAGAAGTTATGTCCGATGATGCCAGCCTTAAATCAATACCAATGCTAAGGATAATACATCTACCAATCCTTCCCAGACCAACCCCCATAAGTACCACAAAATCTCTATCCAAAAGAATAAATAAATTTGGTTGGGAAATTCCCCAAACCATGGCCAAAACCAATATCCAAAATAAAAGAAAAGTGTCTAAAAAAATTCGTAACATAAAATGAGGCCTTCTGAAAGAATAGAAGATCACCACTTCGTTCCAAATGCCAATACCAAATTTGCATGCTAAACAGAAGGATTAAAAGGGTGAGTTCCTTCATAGCGTGAGTATATAGACGCCAGTAGATGGGGTTAGCAAATGATTTCTAGCATGAATTTCAGATAATGGTAAAATAATGCAAGTTGTAAAACCAGGTAAAACCATCCATAATGCATACAACCATACATATATATAAGTTCCAGAAAAAAGGAATCAGGTTTAGCATGCATTTAAAACCTTTACCTGGATTGTGTAGCTTTGCCATCCTAACCACCCACAGGCCATATGGGTTCAACTTCTCCGACTAAAAGGACCCCAGTGTGTGTAGCTACACGACCAGGGAATATCCCATGGGATGACTAGTACATCCTTTTATTATAAAACATGGCACTCGCATATGGTCATCGAAGACCTCTCATATCGGCAAATATGAGTTTCTAATTTTGGTCCTCCTAGGACCTCCACGTTCCATGGCTTAGCTACACACTCTGCCATTAATGCCCAATGAAAACCATATATAAACAATCTCTTTACTATTTATTAACCAAGGCCAATATTGATGGTATCGTCATACCACTCCATTACTTACAAGTAATATCCATAGCCAAAATATTTAGGTTAGGTGACCTTAGGTGCCCTTCCATATACCATGTTAAATCCACTTGGAAGACTTACATGTTCTTCTCAAGCATAAATATTTAGCCTTTAGACTTTTTAAACTATTTAAACCATGCATAAATCCTTTATCCAGTTTAAAACATGCAAAAGTTCCATTAAAAGAAGTCAATTTAATGAACATATCTTTATAAGCATTTTATCAACCACCATGGGGGCATAATATGACAAAAACCAATTCCAAAGACCACTAAACCATTACCATGAAATCCAATTGTCCAAATTTACTATTAATATATATAAAAGCATAACTAAAACCATGGGAAATCATAACCAAGCATTAAATATCAAAACCCTCAAATAATAGTTGAAAACCATAATCATGAAATAACAAAATCATGAAATCAATCATATAAACCATAACTTTAGTTTAAATTACAATGAAGAAAGAGAATTATTCCTTATACTAAAGAACTGATAGAAAAAAATAACCAAAGCAAGTCCCAAAACAATCCACAAGATGAAACCCTAGCCTTCTTGCCCCAAAAGCTCTTGAGAGAATTATGAGATGTTTTGGAATAGTTTCTAAGTGTTAATTAATATAATAATAGGGTAAATAACCTCCTAATTTTATTAGAATTTATGGGTCCTAGTTAGGGTAAACAGGTAAATGTCCAGAATACCCCCACTTAAATCCCTTAAACCCATCACAGGGATACGACTGACCCATACAAGTCATACCCTCCTATACAATAGGTATCCACCACTTGTATCCAAGAATCAAATTTTAGATCAAACACTATACAGTATACGAATCATCTGACCAAGTGATGTTAGGTGTATTTATGTATTTCAGTGTTGCTATTCTAGCTTATTTAGCCTTATTTTGAGGATGATTTATGTAATTAGTGTGTTAATAATGAGATAAATATGCATATAAGTGTACATTTATTTTTTTACAATGTTTTATGGTGTTTCCACACAAGTTTTGATTCAAATTGATCATTTAGAAATCAACCGAAAAAACTAGTGTGACTAGCTTGAGCTAGGTGTTTGTCTAGTCTATCATGTTGGTTCCTAATATATTTAATGAGTTATTAATGTTGTTATTATGTATTTATATATGAAACAAATTATTGGTAATGTTCAAAGGTCAATTGGATCAAGACAAGAGTCAAAACAATAAGTTAGAAATCAAAGTGAATGAAACCTATGCTTAGCTCGTGTTTCTAGTTCTCTGTCTTGGATGTTGTGTTGTTTTTATCTCTAAATTTTTGTGTTTAATTCTATAGGATTCTTTTTGAATGGATTATGATGTTATATAAAGGATATACAAGCTTCAAATAAAGTGGAAACAACTTAAAAAGGCTTAGAATAGATCACGGAAGCACAATATGTAACTTTACACAAATTTGGACACCTAAAATGTCATGGGAGAATAAGAGCACGTGGGAAAGTATCTTGGCATGTTCCACACACCAAAATACCCAAAAGGGACCTAAAATAGTGTTTGCATGCGATATACATACGTCGCACAACTTTTTAAATGTTTTAAATTATTTTGGGATATCTTGGAGAATTATAGGCTACCACAACTTCTTTTTAGGTTTTATCATTCTTTAATTTAGTTTATTTATGGCTTTTATCATAAATCCAAGGGATTGGATGATGAATGTTTCCATTCAAGGCTAAACTCCCTCTCCTGGGCTAAGGCCAAGCTCATGACTACCTTTATTTTCAGTTGACTTCGTTTAAGTTTCTTATCATTGTTAGTTGTTTGTTTATTCTTGTTTTAACCATTTTATGGATTATCTACCTTTAGAATACATCAATTATCAACTTTTGATCTCGGGAGAGGGAATATGGTTATAGAATATAGGAATAATCAAGGTAAGTTTCATAGTCTTTTATGAAATAAGGATTTCAAATTAGCATCTAAGATAGGGATGATAGCTTAAAGAACTTAATTGGATTATTACATCCTCGCTCAATGATGTAGCTGTAATGTCCAAGTTAGGTAAATAGTTAGAGGTTGGGAGACCATGATCATGCAATTAACCCTACAAAGCAACAACCAAGATAAGTGATTTAATAAAAGAAGTTTACTAATGTAGTATGATTGTTCGTAATCCTTAACCCTGGGCTTCTATCCTTTGATTGTCCAAACTTATTACTTTTCCGCATTAGTTTAGTTTCTTTTTAGTTTATAATTCTAAAACTATATTTTTTAATCTTTGTCAATTGTTGAACTAAAATTGGATAGTCGGCGAATGCAAGTCCCTGAGAGATCGATACTTGGGATTTATTGAAGCCACTTCACTAATTGATAAGACCACGTACACTTGCATATGAACTTGAGTGTTGTCAAGTTTTTGATACCATTGTTGGGGATTTATAGATTGGGAACTATCTTATTTTTAGTTTTTCTATATTGAGGTGTATATAATCTTTTTATTTTCTTTTTTAGTTTCTTTTATTTCTCTTTTTATCACATTCTTCTTGAGATGTCAGTTTTGGATAGATGGTTTTCAAGGGATGATGATTCTTGTCATTATTGTGAAGGATCCCACCATGAGGCTTTTTGTCCAGATTTTGATCCAAGCATTTGGAGGGGACCTATTTGTTTCTAACCTATGGATTAACCCACAAGTTGGTGTGTGGTTTGTTACAGTTTGTATCACTTTGTAGATATATGTGCTTTTAATTCTTATTCAGTCATGTCTGTGGGCAATGCTCAATAGAAAAATAAGGAGGTAGATACAGAGTTGACTCCCTAATCGGTTGCAGAAAAAGTTGTTGATAATTTGAGGAAGTTTGAGTACTCGAAAAATAGAGATGTTGAACAGGTTAAGGGGATACAACCACTACCACAAGAATCACAGCCACTTGATTGTCATCTTTCTCTTGAGACTGAAATTAAAAAGGTGAATAAGAGTGAAGGTATTGCAGATAGTATAAATTTAAAAGTAGTATTTTTTGGGCCGCACTCAAAGAAATTTTCTACATTATGTTTAGATGATGTCTTATCTTTGGAATCATTTCAAATAGTACAAGAGTGTGAAGATGAGGAACATGAATCTTATAATCTTAATTTTATACCGAATAAGCAACATAAAAACACACGTCACTTTAAGGCTGAGTAGTTTACAATTCAAATTCCATTACTCGGTTCCTTAATCTTTGTACCACCTTCCTATGATCGAGGAAAAAGATGGATATTAAGTTGGGGGTGAAATTTATATCCTCAAGGTTGAGGAAAAAGTTGATTGGGTCGTGCTGCGACACTAAATTAGGCGCTTCTTGGGAGGCAACCCAAGTTAAGGATGTTTTCTTTTCAGTTTTAGTTTTTTTATTTCACATTTTTTTTTTACTTTTGTTGAGTCATAGGTTGATGAGAAGTCTGAGTACCGAAAAACTGAGCTAAGGAGCATGGAAAAAACTGAGTATGGGATCCCATGGATCTTATTTATGACTAAAGATACTACTAGCTAGGCCTCGAGGCCTCAGGGAGTATTTCTATCTCTTGTTTTAAAATTCACTTTGGGGACAAAGTAGATTTTTAAGTGTGGGGTGGGAAAATTCCCAATTTTTAGCTCAATTTAAAAAATTTCTAGGTTTGGAATAAGTGGGATATTCTTGTTGGTGCAATTTTTGATTGCAAGTGTTTTGTTTGGTAAAAGCACGTTGAATGAGTTAATTGCTACTTTTGAGACTCCTAGGCTCATGTTTGTGACTCTTGTACTTTTGGTTTAAATTTGAATTCATGCTATTATTTGTTGGGAGTCTATGATGATCCTATTGAGTTGAGCATGTTCCATGTGCATGTAAGGTTTTTGTATATTCCTTGTTGCATGTGATGTCTAAAACTTGCCCGGTGTGTGTGTAAAGCGAAATAAAGAATGTGAGCTTAGGAGATGATATAGGCATTTCCTTGATAGCCTTGTTTTATACCTCTTATTTGTTCTACCCTTTGTGCATTATCCTAGTTAAACCCCATTGAGACTTTAGCTTATTTTCTTTGGTAGCCTCATATGTAGCCTAATCCCCTTTTTTGATAGACCTTAATTTGATCCAAAAGCTCCTGAGTGTTTTAATGAAAAAATTGATTTAATAAGGAGTTTGAGAAATTGAAGAAGAAAAAGGTGAAATTGATACCCCCAAGGTAATAGTTATTGGTGTTTATATTTGATGTGTAGTGGTTGGTAATGATATAAATAGTGTTAGAAATATTCCCATAATTGTAAAAACTTGCAAAAAATTGAATCCTAAAGGAATAAACAATACACCCACCATGTGTTTGTGAAAGTGCTTTAAAAAAATAGGGCAAAATAAAAGAATGGGATAGACAAAAATGGTGTAATTTGGTTGTTGGAGATTGATTTTAAATGTATAATGTAGTGTATTAAAGCACTTAGAGAGGTTAGTCACTATTCCCAAATAGTTTCCACCTGTCTCTTAGCCTATATTACAACCCGGAAAAGACCTATTTGATCATAAATTTCACATTCTAATATTAGTGGAGTATAACACTAAGGGTAAGCTTATGGTTCATTATGTGTAACTTGTGAATTCCTTGTGAGAGTGAGCGTCATTTGATTCTTGTACCCATCATGTTATAAATTGCTTAATTGTGAGTGATTATGGGTAAGTCTATTGTTATGAAAGAATATGTTTGATGAATGTGGGTGATTTATATGATGTGTTATATTGAGAAATATGCATGAGTTTTCCATGTATTAAGTCAATTCTTGAGGCTAAGATGTTTTGGAGTAGGATTCTTGAGCTTTCAATTATGTATAACATGCTTAGTGTTGTAAACTCACATTCCATGTAGTCATTGTAGAACTAGATTGAGTTTCTTGTATGTAGTAGAAGTGTGGAGTCTTTTCATCTCATGTTTCTTATAGTTAAGAATTGGTCGAGGATGAACAAGGCTTGAGCTTTCAATTATGTATAACATGCTTAGTGTTGTAAACTCGCATTCTGTGTAGTCATTGTAGTACTAGTTTGAGTTTCTTGCATTTATTATAAGTGCAGAGTCTCTTCATCTCATTTTTATTATAGTTAAGAATTGTTCGAGGATGAACAAGGCTTTAAGTGTGGGGTAGTGATGTTGGGTGTATTTATGCATTCTAGCGTTACTATTCTAGCCGATTTAACCTTGTTTTGAGGATGATTCATGTGCTTAATGTGTTAATAATGATATAAATGTGCATATAAGTGTCCATGTATGTGTTTACAATGTTTAATTGTGTTTTCACACAAGTTTTGATTCAAATTGATCATTTAGAAGTCAACTGAGAAAACTAGTGTGGCTAGCTTGAGCTAGGTGTTTGCATAGTCTATCATGTTGGGTTCTAACGTGTTTAATGAGTTTATAAGGTTTTTATTATGTAGTTATATGTTAAAAAACTTTTGGGAAATGTTCAAGAGTCAATTGGATCAATACAAGAGTAAAACAATAAGTTAGAAATCAAAGTGAATGAAGCCGATGCTTAGCTCGTGTTTCTAGTTCTCTGTCTTGGATGTAGTGTAGTTTTGAGCTCTAAATTATTTTGTTTAATGATATAGGATGATTTTTAATGGATTATGATGATATATGAAGGATATACAAGCTTCAAATAAAGCGGAAACAACTCAAAAAGGCTTGGAATGGATCACGGAAGCACAATACGCAACTTCACACAAATTTGGACACCTAAAATATCTTGGGAGAGTGAGAACGCATGGAAAAGTATCTTGGTGCATGTTAGGCATAAAAAGACTCAAAAGGTACCCAAAACAATGTGTAAACTATGATTGCTTCTCATGCTCCATTCCTATGGAATACACCGTGCATCGCATGCTCCATTTCACCCCTGGACTGCATGTTGATTCCTTTGACAACACGGCTTGGGCTTACCCTGTTGCTATAAACACAACTTTTTAAATGTTTTTAATCACTTTGGTATATCTTAGAGCATTGGAGGCTACCACAACATCTTTTTAGGTTTTATCATTTCTTAATTTAGTTTCTTTACAATTTTTATCATCAATCCAAGGGATTGGATGATGAATATTTCCATTAAAGGCTAAACTCCCTCTACGGGTTAAGGCCAAGGTCATGGATACTTTTGTTTTAAATTAATTTAGTTTAAGTTGCTTATCATTATTGGTTTTTTTTATTCTTGTTTTAACTATTTTAAGGATTAACTACCCTTAGAATATATCAATTGTCAACCTTGTGATCTCGGGAGAGGAAATAGGATGATAAAACATGGGAATAAGAAAGGTAAGTTTCGTAGTCTTTTATGAAATAAGGATTTCAAATTAGCATCTAGGAAAGGGATGTACCTAGAAGCCTTACTTAAATAATATGTAGGATGATATATTAAAGAACTAAATTGAACTATTACATCCTCGCTCAATGATATAGTTGTAATATCAAAGTTAGATAAATAGTTAGACGTCGGGAGACAGTGATCATGCGATTAACCCTACGAATCAACAACCAAGATAAACAATTTAACGAAAGAAGTTCAATAACGCAGTATGATTGTTTGTAAGACTTAACCGTAGGCTTCTATCCTTTAATTGTCCAAACTCATTACTTTTCCGCATTAGTTTAGTTTCTTTTTAGTTTAAAATTATAAAACTATATTGTTTACTTTTTCTCAATTGCTGAACTAGAATTGGATAGTCGGTGAATGCAAGTCCCTGAGAGATTGATGCTTGGGCTTTGTTAAAGCCACTTTACTACTTGATAAGACCACGTACACTTCCGTGTACGCTTGGTCATTGTCACCAAGTTATAACCACAGCATATGATTCATACCCATGACCCATATCCCTGGCAGAATAAAATACCAAGAGGATCAGACACTGCCCACCATACGAGTCCGTGCTATGTGTCGTACCAAACCCTTATGACTGAAACCCGTAAGTCATTTCCAGTGACCACAACTATTCCACCAACTAACACTGGTCAGCATACAATAGGACCATACTACTCATACCCCATCATACGACTCATACCTATGAGTCATATTCGGTCTAGAGAATGGATTTCTAAGAAATTTTCTAAGGTTGAAAACCAAGGATGTTTCATACTTGTTTTTATATCTGCCTCTGCTTCCGAAGTATCTCCTTAACTGACGGATTCCACTAAAGAACCTTTACCAAAGCACCTCTTTATTCCTTTACTTATGAACCTAGAAGTCAAGGATCTCAATTGGAACCTCCTCATAAGAAAGACTATATTTCACATCCCTAGTTTCTAAAGGCACAATCAATGCAGGATCACCAATGCATTTCCTTAACAATGACATATGAAAAATATATCACTGATGTTAAATCTATAGGCAACTCCATCTCATAGGCTCTATTGCCAAAGTGACCCACAATCTTATAAGGACCACCATAATAGGGTATGAACTTTCTATTTTGTCAAATCTCTTCAGCCCTTTCATGGGTGAAACTTTTAAGTAAACCCAATAACCAATAACAAATTCAAGTTCCCTTCTCATCATATCTGCATAGGACTTCTGAGGACTCGGAGTTATTTTCAGTCTTTTTCCAATCAACTGAAATTTCTCCATAGCCTCATGAACTGAATCTGGCCCTATCAAGATAGATTCACTAACATCAAACCAACCAATAAGAGATCTATACCTCCTACTTAAAGTTCTTAGAATGAGGCCATCTGAATCCTACAGAGATAGTAATTACAACAAGCAAACTCAATCAAAGGCAAATAAACTTTCCAACTACCCTTTAAATCAATGATAAATGCTCACAAAAAGTCATCTAAAGTATGGATGGTCTCTTTTACCTGACCATTGATCTGTTGATGAAATGATGTATTGAGGTAAAAATCGATACCAAGACCCTTCAAATAAGTCTTCTAGAATTGAGAGATAAATTGAGTACTCCTATCTGAAATGCTAGTCAGAGAAACCCAATATAATTTCACCAACCCCCTAAGATAGAGTCTAGTATAATCCTTAATTGAATCTAAAGAATGAACTGACAAAAAATAAGCTGACTTAGTCTTTTGGTCCATGATAACCCAAATAGAGTCATGTTGTTGACGAGTACGAGGAAACTCTGTAATGAAGTCCATATTTACCACTTCCCACATCTAATTAGGAATACTAATATCCTAAAGTATACCACCAGGTCTCTGGTACTCAACCTTAACCTATTAGCAGTTTAGACACTTAGCCACAAATTCTGTGATATTCTTCTTCATGCCATTCCACCAATAGACTTTTTGTAGATCATGGTACTCTTAGTGGCTCCCGAATGAATAAAATACCAAGAAGTATGATATTTTTTTAGCATCTGCTGACTTGAGTAATTCGTATTTGGATCACATAGTTTACCCTGACAACAAAGAAATCATCTCTTATTTGGGAAAAATATGCAACCTTTTGACTCTAGACCACTTCTTTCAACTTAAGCAAAATAAGATTACTATCTTGCTTTTGTCATGACTCAATTTATGAGCCATGATGACATCTACTAAATCCTACCAGTAGGTAAGTCGGATCATAGCTCGAAGCTAATTGCAATAGGATAACTTGGTGGAAAATGCCCTCAAAGGGCCTATTACAATACAATTCATAAATAAGCAAGGCAATAGAAATAGTCTAAAAGGTAGCCATAACATAGAAAACTATCCCACGACCTGGCATAGTCGTTACAAGAGCTACTACAACACATCATAAGTTCTAGAATAATCAATAGAATCTATCTCAAAACAAAAGACTAGACATAGATAAATAGAAAGAGAAGGGGTAACTCCCACTACAAGAGCTCACTCTATCTCTGAAATCCACCACAACACGATCCTTGAATCAGTGACAACAACTAGTACATAGATTTCCACCAAAAAGGTACAGAAGTGTAGTATGAAAACCAAAACCAAGGGTAGTCAATAGGCATCATCGACCGACTAAGATAAATCATGATATAGATACAATAAGATGCACAATAACATTACTAAGTCAAGGAAAAGGGTAAACCTAAAAGTAAATCCAACCTTGTTGTACACAATTAAACAAATAAATTAATATAATAGCATAAGGAACATGCGATTACTGTTAACACCTAATTTTTGCCCTCCACAACTAAGTTTAATTTTGAGTTTCTTAAATTTTAAAAAAAGTTACAGCATTTATTTTATCTGGATAACAAAATTTTTTCAAAATATTTGTCTAGGTAATTTTGTATTTTAAGTAGAGATTATATATTTTTGTATTTATGATATTGTATAATTTTGTTACTTAAATAATTATTTTTACGAAAAATTGAATTTTTATCAAGGGATATCTTGAAAATTCGATTAAATGGGCAAAGCCTTGATTTAGATATATTTTGTTGTCAAAAATAGTTTATCTAGAAAAATATGTGTTTGATTTTAGCAAATCAAGAAACTCAAAATTAAATTCAATATCAATTATGTGTCCAATTTCAATTTCATTTAGCCAATTTATTAAAATTGGCCATGATTGAAATTGGATTGGTCATAATTTTAATGCAACTGGCCAAATGATTTCAAATCTCATCAAAAATTAAATAAAATTGGCTAAATCTTAAATTAATTGGGGTAATTTTATAAATAACCCCAAAATCCTCTTAATTCACCCAATTCTCAAATTTCAGCCCAACACCAGCCCAAAATCCCCTCTTTTAACCCAAAAGAGTCTCCTTTGCTTTTTTAATTGGGCTATTCCACACCATCCTAAACCAACTATCCGTCTAGCATCATACCTAGCAACCCGATTCCCCTATCTTAACATTACCGCCTGCCCCGGCCCATATCCACTTCAGCCTTTACCAACCAATGTTAACAGAAACACATAACAACTTTAAACAAGCAACCACTGATGGAAATAATAGCTTTAACCAAACAACACCAACGTACACCAAAAATCAAATGCAAATTAAATAGACAAAAAAATACCCGAACTTAAAACCAGCAACGACAACAGCATAAACCAAAAATTATTCCAAAATTCAAATTTCAAATTTTGCGTACAAACACAATACAAGTCCAGTTTGTTTAACAAACCCTATCCATTCTTGAATTTGAAGTGCTAAAAATGTCCTTGAATTTCTATCCCACATCACCAGTTCATCATCAATTTAGAATTTTGGGGTTTCTATATAAACCCCTCTTATTCACTTTTCAAAGGAGGTCTTTTTTTTAGAATCAAAAGAGGGGTTAAAAATTCTCTACTCGATTAGGATTTGGACTTCTGTCCCAACCTGGAGTTGTGAAAATTTTGGTTCCAAGTTTCATTTTTCTTGTCTTTTTTAAATCAGAAGTAAGTTGGTGAGGTCGCCGTCAACTCGTCAACCCATTTCGCTTTCTTAAAAAAGGTAAACACATTTTTCTCTTTTTAATTCCTTTGTTATTTCTTTATCTTTTTTTTCATACTAGTAGACGTTCTATTTTAATGGTGGGATTGTTTGTTGTAGAGCCGTTGAAGGCCATATGATTGTTGTGTAATGAATATTATATTTTTTATTCGTTGTGTTGCATTAATGCTATTTTAGATTCATAATTTTTGTATTAAAGTTTTTTTTTGAAAGTCACTGTTTCATCTTGATGTTGCCTACTATTTTCTTTTTTTATTTCCTTGTCTAAAATATTACTGACTCATTCTATTTGTTGAATATTCTTTTTAGTTTCTTTTGTCTTAGTTCATGTTGTCTCATTTCAGTTTTAGATTGCTGTGTTAATATGATGTTTTTGGCTTGTGATTTAATTCATTATCTTGGTTGATTAACTCTCAATGTTGTGGCTAAAACCTTTCTTGTTATGGATTTGATCCTCTATTTTGGCTTGACCTTTTGTTGCAAATTTTCCAATATATGTCCAATATTTTTAAAATTTAAAAATTTATGTGTAACACCTCGTAGTTTTCCTAGCTTAAATTTGTTCCTAGAATGTTTAAAAAATAGCTTCCAAAATGAAGAATATTTATTTTGTGCAGAATTTTCCTGATCTAGACTGCCCATTGTGTGGGAAATTGAATAAGATTTTCATCGATACCAAATTCTGCCAAATCTGATACTTGGTTGAGGAGTTAGAGCATATTTAAGTTGACAGTGTCCCATCTGAGCAACCACTGTGTTACGGTGAAGGACAATTTCATAATTGTCAATTTCAGTGGACCTCTGCAATATTGACACATCGCACAGTGGTCTAAATTCCTAATTGTCAATTTCTAGTGGCGCAACGCAATAGCAATGCATCGCGCTAGATTGCGAATTCACACTCGTCCTTTTCCAGTAGATTAACGCGATTTCACCGCATCGTGGTGAAGGTATAATCGCCATGTTCTTGATCCATAATTTGTATACTTGTGCCCTAACTTTTATCCTCAGTATGTGAAGTTCTTATTAGGTGAATAATATTCATAGAAGTCATTTAGAGCCAAGTAGAGCTAAGAACATTAGATTCATTCAAAGTTTGGTGTTTAATTCTACAAGGGTCAACTTTGAAAGTGTATAACTTTTGAAATATGTAGAATCTTCCAGAACAAAATTCACCAAATTGTATATAATTTAATTAGCTTTCCAACAATACTAATTTCGTCTTAATCCAGCACCCGAGAGAAGAGTTATACCCATTTTTGTGTGAAGAAGTAAGTTGCCGCGATGGTACCGCGTTGCGGCGAAGAGCAAAATGGAGATACGGGTTACGAATTCTTGCTTTAAATTAATGAGGGGCACTGGGACTTTTTCTCCCTCAACCTAGGTCGTAATATAGCAATGTATAGCCACCATTGGGGCATTATTTTGCCCCCATTATCTTACTTTACTCCCAAGAAAAAATTCTAATCAATTCTCTTCAATATTCATCCATTCCATCACCTTCTATTCAAGAAAACAATCCAGAATTAAGCTTTCTATTCTAAGAAGTTCAAGAAAATCATTCAAGAACATCCCCAAGAACATCAATTTGAGTTATTTTCATCAAGAAACAATACTCAAGAACACAAATACGAATTCAAGTCAAACTTATTCATCAATTCTCTTTCAAAAGAAAACCCTTAAAGGTCAAACTTACTCTCCAAGAAATCTAATTTTCCTCATCAGCTCTCTACGATAGTTCAAGATTTAGAATTTTTAATTCAAAAACTTCAAGAACGTAACTCATCTTTAAAAGCATCATAGAAATCCAAGATTCGAGTTTTCCCATCTAAGATCATCAATTAAGGTATATGGGGGTTATGAACAAGGACAATCCTTTCATCCTTATGCCCAAAACTTATTTCAATTCCAATTTTAATGATTATTATATGATTTTCTATGAAATTCAAGTTAGAGTTTATACCCATTATTGTTATTTACAAGCTTATGAGATTTCAAGTGATTAAATGTTGAATTGCATGACTATTTTCATATAATTATGTGTATAATGTGATTTTCTAGATTTTTCCAACTGAGTTTAAGCATGATATGGAGATTCTTGATTTTATTATTTTGATATTATTGAAGTATTTTTAAGAAACATATTGATCATGATGTTTTGCTATGATTTTACATAAGTATGAAGCATGGGTCACTAAGCCCTAATTAAAGATAGTTATTTCAAGATTTATTATGTTATAAGCACCCTATGACTAGATTCCTTTTTAAATTATTGATAAAGATTTAACCTTTTGGTCTCAGAATAACTATGAAATCTACTTTATGTATTGAGATTACAGATTTAGCTTTACAGATATACAATTGATTTTCATTATAAACCATTATACTATTTTAAAGTGGATTTCCATCAGAATAAGCATACATATTTAATGGGAGTAGTATTTAGCATCGAGATAGGTACATTACTATGATTTTATGTCCCAGAACTATGTGCCAACGTAGGATTTAGATTATTCCCACTTCTACATGGATGATAGATATGTGATCACTTAGATAGGTTATACTCCCTGGCAAGAGCATTACTCCTCTTCCCAACGTGAGAATTCCTTCTTAGGGTGACAAGAACGTTGGACTTCATGATGCTCACATGATTTATGTCGGTTAGAAAAACTTTCCATGTAGAATAAGTTTTTAGATTTCTAAATGCCTAAGATAAAGTATTTTCTCTGAAGATTAAAATACACTTTTAGAAAACAATAGGTTTTAGAAACTAAGTGTAAAGGCTCACAAACTTACGTAGATATTATTTTACTTAAGATTTTAGTTATAGAATTACAACTTTTAGTTTTCAGACATAAAAAGGTGAGCCCTTTTTCACATAGAATATATGATTTGAGAACAGAATAGAAATACAGATTTTAGAACTAAGTATTATGACTCACAAGATTTATAATATATTCTTTACTATTCAGGATTTATGATCTTCAACTTTCAGATTACTCAAGCCTATATGAGTCATTTACACTTAGCATGCATTATTTGAAAATCTATGAATATATATAGTTATTGTTTTACTTATGCATTTACCCTCATATGCTCAGTACATTCCAAAAGTACTAATCCACATATATGTCTATATGCTACATTATCTCATAATGTAGGTATGATTTGTAGCATGTATACCATATTCAGATTGTTTGTATATTCCAACCAGCAGATGTTGAGTCCTCCTACTTCAAGGACTTTAGTTAGATGTTATTTATGTACTTTAATTTCTTATGAATATATATTGATTATTACTAGTTAGAGTAATGCCTCATCTATCTATAGTCAGTATAGTAGAGGCTTCACAGATGTCAGTTAAAGTCAGTCTTGTAACTTCAGACCTTCTTTTTAGACTTTATCAAAATATAAAACTTGTAACAGTATTGTAAATTCATAGATTCCATCATTATTATATTTTTTCATAGTAAACTCAGTCATTTTATACATATTTAATAAGTTGCTTAATAGTATTCTAGTTTATGGATTAGCTTGGTATCACTTCTGGTCCTAAACACCGTGTGATGTCTTGGGATATATTTTTAGGGTGTTACAAACTTGGTATCAGAGCCCAGAGTTCATGTTTTGTAGGTTTTCTATGAAGCTGTGTCTAGTAGAGTTTTGCGAAATGATACAGAGACATCTGTACTTTACTTTAAGAGGCTACAAGTCATTTAAGAAAAAGTTTCCCCTCTTTTCATACTCTAGATCGTGCTGTAAAGTTGTTTCTTTAGGAACTCCTATCTATTCGTGTGTTATCCCAAAATTCATCATATATGACTTATTCTCAAAATAATATAATCAATAGGTTCCAATTCCTCTCTAAATAATGCTCTAAAATTTACTAGCAGAAATTTCAGAAGTCACATAAAGGGCTTCAGAGAAGCTCTCTAATGTGTCATAAGTCCCTTAAGTATAAATTTATGTCCTCATCCTTATGATTTGATTAGTTGAGACAGAATTAGATTTGTATTCAGATTGCCCATTATCCTTTTTAGTATAGATAGTGCTCCTAAGAGGAGATAGTATGAACCTAGATTGTTAGACAAAGTGTGCATTCAAGGGATATTATGAACTTCAGCGTTATGATTTATGAATATGATAACCTTATTATAGTTGGAAGTATGGGTATATAAGAGTAGTTATAAGAAAGTGGGAATAACGATTGATAGAATGTATAAGGGTAAACTTATGCATGTTATCGAGTTTTGTTAAGGTGATATGTCCTTGTGTGCTAGTTTAGTGGAAGGTAGATAAGGGGTTATTTATGGTATTTACTGTGTTTGAAAAGTATAGGAGATTAATAAAGTATTTAGTAGTTTAGTATCATTAATTTAGGCTTCCCTTGAGAATACAAAAAGGAGTTTAGTTGAAACTTATAGATCTATTATAGTAATATAGATGTATAAAGGTAAAAAGTAATGAAGTGTAGAAGAAGGATGTGTTAATGGATTGTAATAAGATATGCTATATGATTTTGATCGATTATTGTTGTTATAAGATTCTATTGGGCTAGTGTTTCTTGATGTTTTATTATATAGCTTCCCAATGAGAATAGTATAGTATATGAGGTTGGGTTGTTACTTATGTTTAGAACTAGACATTAAGTTTGAACAGTGGACAGTCATGAAGGTTGATGTGATGATTTCTTGGCTAGTGATGTTAGTTATATGGAAGTGATCTATTAGGCTTGAACAGTATGTGCAAGAGTTTGAGTCCATTTTAATTCATAAATAAGTATGATATTGTATGTATAATGAAGAAGTATGCCCAGGGTGATATGGGGTTGTAGTATTTTCCAAGGTTATTATGTGTTGTGTATGGTTAGCAGTACCATTGATTTGCTAAGATGAAAGAGACTAGTTATATAGTATATGATGTTCTTAATAGCTAAGTTAAGAAGTTATGGGTAGATGATGTTGATCTTTTTTGGTACGATTTTGATTCTCATGGTTTAGACAAAAATATAAGTTTGGACATGTGATATTTTGTGGTATTAGAAGAGTATGAAATAATTAGTATGGTTTATTAAAGGTTGATGATATCTGTGTTAAGTGTTAGAATCTAAGTTTGAATCCTAGAAGATTGAGCTAATAGAAATAAGGGTTGAAGCTCTAGATGGTGTGATCTTAGGATATAATGATACTCATGAAGATTCTAAGTTAGTAAGTGTTCAAAATATTATGTGATGACTAGTGGGGCTATAGAAAGATAGAGTTATACCTCAAAAGGAAGTATTTGAAGTGGGTTTTACACTTTCAAGTGTAGTCTTTTAGAGTAAGTTTATTATTTGTGTGTATTGTTGTGTTCTAGACTCTAGAGTGCAGTGAGTGTAGTTCGGTTTAGAGTATAGCAAACAGTTTCACATACTGAGAGTGATGGCTTACAACTAAGGGGGGGATGATAGAATGAGTAATAAGGTCAGACTTCTAGATTCTAGTAGCGATGATGAATACTTGTGTAGATGGGAGAGAGTAAATATGTTATGTCTAGGAAGTTTGTTATATGCTTGTTTTATGTAGGTCAATAAATGAAGGAATATTGAGGTGAAGCTTTTTGTGTATGACTTGATTAGTTGGGAATATTTTATGTGTGTCTTCTTAAGAATTGAATAGTGCATGGAAGTTGTTCTTGATAGAAGTATTAGAGAACTTGAGAAAGGTGCTTTCATGAGTGTTTGTTTAGAAGTTCATACGTGGTTATGAAGATTGGCTTGAATGTCATGTTCATATATATAGGGAATTTGTGTGTTGTGCATTAATGAATTCCTAGTAAAACGTTGAATGTAGTTGTTGAAGTGGAATGTACAGTATGAGTTAACCCCGTTTAGCCAGTAGTTCAGTCTAGCAGCCATACAGGCAAGTTTATATGGTTTTCAATCTTTCCATCTAGTCATATCATTCTAAGAGGAAATTTGTTCACTTCATGTACTTTACGAATTCAACTCAATTTATGCATCATGCATCAGTTTCAGAATCTAGATGATCAGTCATAATTCAACTCGTAAGCTTTTTGTTCGTCATCTCAGTAATTTTTTAGTATTTTAATCAAATCAGTATTATTCGAGGACAAACTATCCAAAGGGGGAGATGTTGTAATGCCCCGAGTTTTCATGTCATAAGCCTATGATTCTTTTTCTAACGAAATCAGATCCAGCCTAAAGTAATGGTTACTCATAAGCTGACTCTCTTGCTTTTATCTTAGTGATATAGCTATTTTCATGAGAATTCATGCACCAGCAGATCAGTTCAGTATCTCATTATGTTTAAGAATCAGTTATTCATTTTATTTTAGTTGTGCATGATAGCTTATAGCCTCAGATTCCTTTGTATTTTCAGCGTATCTAGCCACATTCGAGGATCAATGTTTCCAAGGGGAAGATATTGTAACAACCCATAGTTTTTCTATCTTAAATTCATTCCTAAAATAATTAAGAAATAGATTCCAAAATGAATAATATTTATTTTGTGTGGAATTTTCCAAATTTAGACCTCCAATTGTGTGGGAAATTGAATAAGCTTTCCATCGATACCAAATTCACCAAAATTTGATACTCGGTTGAGGGGTTAGAGCATTTTTAAGCTGACAATGTCCCACCTGAGCAACCACCGCATCGTGGTGAAGGACAATTTCATAATTGTCAATTCCAGTGGACCTCCGCAATATTGGGGCATTACGGAGAGGTCCAAATTCCTAATTATAAATATCCAGTGGAGCATCATGATAGCACCGCGTCGCGCCAAAGTGCGAATTCACACTCGTCCTTTTCCAGTAGCTTAATGCGATTTTACCGCATCGTGGTGAAGGAATAATCACCATGTTCTTGATCCATAATTTGAAGACTTGTGCCCTGACTTTAATCCTAAGTATGTGAAGTTATTATTAGGTGAATAATATTCACAAAAGTCACTTAGAGTCAAGAGAAGCTAAGAACATTAGATTTATTCAAAGTTTGGTGTTTAATTCTACAAGGGTCAACTTTGAAAGTATATAAATTTTATATTTGTAGAATCTTCCATCTCAAGACAAACTATATTACAGATAATTGAATTATCTTTCAAATGATACAAATTTCGTCTTAATCCAAAATCCGAGCGAAAAGTCATAGCCATTTTCGTGTGAGGCAGTAAGGTACTGCAATTGTATCGCGTCGTAGCAAAAATCAAAATTAGGATACGGTTTATGAATTTTTGCTTTAAATTAATGAGGGGCAATGGGAATTTTCCCCCCCTCAACCAAGGTCATAATATAGCAATGTATTGCCGCCATTGGGGCATTATTTTGCCCCCATTATCCTACTTTACTCCCAAGAACAAACCCTAATCAATTCTCTTCAAGATTCATCCATTCCATCAGCTTCTATTCAATAAAACAGTCAAGAACTAAGCTTTCTATTCCAAGAAGTTCAATTAAATCATTCAAGAACATTCCCAAGAATATCAATTTGAGTTATCTTCATCAAGAAACAATACTCAAGAACACATATAGGAATTTAAGTCAAACTTATTCATCAATTCTCTTTCAAAAGAAAACCCTAAAGCTCAAACTTACTCTCCAAGAAATGTAATTTTCCCCATCAATTCTCAAAGATAGTTCAAGATTTAGAATTTTCAATTCAAGAACTCCAAGAACTCATCTTCTAAACCATCATAGGAATCCAAGATTCAAGTTTTCTCATATAACACCATCATTTAAGGTATGTGGGGTTAGGAACGAGGATAATCCTTTCATCCTTGTGCCCAAAACTTATCTTAATTTCAATTTTACTGAATTTTATATGATTTTCCATGAAATTCAATTTAGAGTTTATACCCATTATTGTTATTTACAAACTTATGAGATTTCAAGTGATTAAATCTTGAATTGCATGACTATTTTCATATAATTATATGTATAATGGATTTTCCAGATTTTTCCAATTGAGTTTAAGCATGATATAGAGATTCTTGGTTTTAATAATTTGATATTATTGAAGTATTTTCAAGAAGCACATTGAGCATGGTGTTTTGCTATGATTTTACATGAATTTGAAGCATGGGTCATTAAGCCCTAATTAAATATTGCTATTTCAAGATTTGTTGTGCAATAAGCACCCTATGACAAGATTTCTTTATAGATTATTGATAAAGATTTGAACTTTTGGTCTCCAAATATCTATGAAATTCACTTTACAGATTTAGATTACAGATTTAGCTTTTTAGATTTGTATTTGGTTTTCATTATAAACCATTATACTTTTTTAAAGTGAATTTTCATCAAAATTAGCATACAGATTTAATGGGAGTAGTATTTAGCACCGAGATAGGTACATTACTACAATTTCGTGCCCCAGAACTATTTCTCAATATAGGATTTAGATTGTTCCCACTTCTACATAGATGATAGATATGTGATCACTTAGATAGGTTATACTCCCTGATAAGAGTATTACTTCTCTCCCAACGTGAGAATTCCTCTTTAAGGGGATAAGAACGTTGGACTCCAGGAATGATCACATGGTTTATGTCAGGTAGAAGAACCTCATATGCAGAATAAGTTTTCAGATTTCTAAATCCCTAAGATAAAGTATTTTCTCTGAAGATTAAAATATAACTTTTAGAAAAGAATAGATTTTAGAAACTAAGCGTAAATGCTGACAAATATACTCAAATATTATTTTACTTAAGATTTTAGTTATAAAATTATAGCTTTTAGTTTTCAGACATAAAAAGGTGTGCCCTTTTTCACTTAGACTATATGATTTGAGAATAGAACAAAAATACAGATTTTAGAACTAAGTGTTACTACTCATAAGATTTATACTATATGCTTTTTGTAACGCCCCAATTTTTTTGAACCGGAATGCTACACGATGCTTATGACCCCGAAGGATCACAAGCCAACCCATGACCGATATCTGTACCTATACACTAAATGTAATAATGCGGAAAACATGAACATGTAGGCCATAAACTTCAACTGAATAAAGAATCTGTCAAAATGTAATATCCATATGGGTGAAAGATACCCAAAACAGCTGAAAACTAAATCAAATTTGAACATAAGTCTGAATACTGAATCTGAAAGCCTCTGAGTACTGCCTAAATAAGGAGTTGAAGGAATATGTCTCCAACTAACTCCGTAAACTGATAACTGACTAAAATAATAATGAATAAATCAAATCATATTGTCCTCAAATGAAGAGAACTCACTAAATCTCCGTGACTGAAAAAGCTACTACTACTGCTGATCTGGAGCTCGTGTCTCTGAACCTATGGTGTAACATTAAAAAAAGCATTATAGTGAAAATACGTCAGTATGAGGGAATGTATTGAGTATACGAGTGAGGTATACTAAATATAAATAGGGTTTACATGCATGAACAATGCTAACCGTCTGACTGATATAAACATAGAGTACAAACATGTATAAATAGTAACTGAAATCGTGGGTGCATGATAGCCAGTCTTGTATGCTAAAATATGGTTTACTGATGGCTAACATGAATGACACTGAAATTCTGATAACATGGGCGACTGTATCTGACAATCCTAAATCTGATGGAACTATCTGAGTTCCGTACTGTAACTAAGTATGACTATATCTAACAGTCCTGATATACTGAAATCTAAAGACCTATTTGAGTTATTTTACTGAGACTAATTCTAAAACTGTGGGAGGTATTTGTTTAACTGACATGCCCCAATAACGCATATAGATAAGTTGGGGTCCAATCTCTGCCCCTACTGGAGGGGTGTCAATATCGCGCCACTGGTAAGGACAGTTGTGGGTGACCCTTAGATCATAAGTATTCGATAGGAGAATGGTGGGAACCCTAAACTGACAAGCTAAGCCACCTCATCAACCCTAATCTGACAGGCTAAGATGTCTCAACCTACGCTGGGTATGTAGTTCTGGAACACAAGGATGACTGCTAAGAATCACACCTTAAACTACTAGGTAAGTTCCCATCCTTGGGTTCACTCGGTGCTAACTTCTAATCCCATATGAAGAGACTAAACATGATTCAACTGACCATACATGGACAAATTAACTGACTTCCGTTGACTGACGGAGTAGTACTATTATCTGAGAGTTAACTGGGACATAAGATTTTTGAGGTTTCCTGAGTCACATGATTGACCGAGTTCTATAGATTATAGCTTGACTGAGATTATCGTGAAAACATGACATGGCTCTAGGCATATAGCTATGTTTTTTTGGGCATAAATACCCCCAGGACTCGATAGAAGGAAACTGACACACATGACATGACTTGATCATAAGATTTGAGTCCACAATTCATAATATCATAAGTAGGGGATATCATATTTCATATAGTTATTCAACATCTTAAACATTGTAGGGAATGCATGGATATATTTTGTGTTCATATTGTATATCTCCATTATCTTGCATGTTTCATACCACCACAATAGCAACACATGAAAAGCATGGAATTCATATTGAAGTATATAGCTAACATGGACTAGTCATTTAGACATCATAGAACCATACAAACATGAATTTCTAGCATCCTAAGCATTTTATCAAACACCTTGCATGCATTCTTTAAGGCATAAGTGGGTTTCATACTTGCACCATATTAAACTACCTAAATTTTATGGTTTTCAATTAACAAACATACATATTCCATGAAAACACCTTTAGACATCACATTGAAACTTAAAAAACAATCGTCAACATGTACATACTTATATCAACACAAAAAGTTTACAAAATAATATTTAAAACATGGTTCTTGAGCTCTATGAATGGATTGGATCCATAGATGAACACTACGCATACCTTAAAAAGGAAACCTTGATGATTTTCTAGAGAGTTCTTGGATTGGGAAACTTAATTCTCGATTATCTTGGAAAAAGGCTTGAATCTTGTTTTTGAGAGATGAGTTTGATGGAAACCCTAATCTTGTGGTTGAGAGCATAAGAGAGGGTTTTTGAGATGCTTAACTGAAGAAAAATGGGAAAAATTATGCCTATTAGGGTTATAAGTCGTGGAAGGTGAAGGAAATAACCAAAATACCCTCATAAAATAAATTCCCAGTTGCTGAAAAATCATAGTTGACGACCTTAGTGATAGGACGTCACAAATGTGATAAGCTATCACGAATGTCGTCACTTAGGAGCTGGTTTCTGCCTATGGCTGACGACCTTCGTGATAGGGCATCACAAATTTGATAAGATATCACGAATGTCATCACTTAGGATCTGGTTTCTGCCTAAGGCTGACGACCTTCGTGATAAGGCGTCACAAATATGATAAGCTATCACGAATGTTGTCACACTATTTCCATCTTGACATGCTGGAGTAAAATAGGAATAACTCTTTGCTCCGATATCGGATTTAGGCAAAATTGATATTGTTGGATAGCTAATTCACTTATATATCCTTTGATAGGTCATGAGCTAAAACATTCCAAGTATAATGAGATATATTCGTTTGAAGTTTACTATACCAATATCCTTCTAAAGAATTCAATCGGTAAGGAATGTTTTGATTCGTCTGATAGCTAGGAGTTATTTGAAGCCTTAATATCCAACTAACTTACTCATAAAACTATAAGAGAACCATGATTTACTATGCATGAGCTTGGCATATGGCTCTAATATTGGTTTGGATTTTGGGTCTATTACAATATCTCTCCCTTGGAAACATTTATCCTTGAATGATGACTTCTTAAGAGGGGAGAAAAGATAAGATGACACATACACTGATCATGCTCAACTGGCACATGATTTTAGGACTAAATTGAATTCTAAACTGAATATAGCCCAACTAAACATGTATATCTGATGCATGACTGATAAGCTGAACTCATAAATGCATGACTGATGTTCGAATGAACTAAAATTTCTCACAATGAGAATGCATATCTAATGCGTGATCGCTTGACTAAACTGATACATGATTGCATGATAAGCTATGCACTGATACTTGATACCAATTTTATACTGGAATTTTGAACATGTAACTGAATAAGCTTAAGGAAAATGGTTACCTCGAGCTAATTCTGAATTAGCAGAGAAAAGATGAGGGTACTTGGTTCGCATGTCTGTTTCTGCTTCCCAATTAGCTCCCTCCATGGACTAATTCTACCAAAGAACCTTGACTAGAGGGACTTCTTTGTTCCTCAGCCTACAAGTCTGATAGTCGAGGATTTTGACTGGAATCTCTTCATAAGAGAGGCTATTCTGAATGTCAACGCTCTGAATAGGGACTACAACTACTGGGTCACCTATGCACTTCTTGAGAAAAGAGACATGGAAGACTAGATGAACTGAGGCTAGATATAAAGGCAATTCAAAGCTCATAGGATACCTTGCCGAACCGACTGAGAATCTTGAAGGGACTGATATATCGGGGATTGAGCTTTCCTTTCTTACCGAATCTCTTCACTTCCTTCATAGGAGAGATCTTGAGATAGACATAGTCATCGACCTTTAATTCTATATCCTTTCTACGAACATCCGTAAAAGACTTTTGTCGGCTCTGAGCAGCCCAGAGTATTTCTTTGATCAACTGAACTTTCTCTAAGGCATCAAATACTAAGTCAGGCCTATGACAGCGGCCTCACTAACTTTGAACCAACCGATCTGAGACCTACATATCCTATCATTGAGAGCTTTGAATGGAGCCATCTAAATACTGGAGTGATAGCTGTTGTTGTATGCGAACCCAATCAGAGGCAAGTGGTCATCCCAACTTCCCTTGAAATCAATTGCACACACCCTTCGCATATCTTCTAGAGTCTGAATGGTTCTTTCTGCTTGAGCATATGTCTGAGGATAAAACGCTGTACTAAGATGAACTTGGGTACCAAGACCCTTTTGGAATGCTTTCCAAAAGTAAGAGGTGAACTGGGTACCTCTGTCTGAGATGATAGATAGTAAAACACCATATAATCTGACCAACTCCCTGATATAGAGTTTGACATAATCCTCGACTGAGTAAGAGGTACGAACTAGAAGGAAATGAGCTAACTTGGTCATTCTTTCTATAATGAACCAAGCTGAATCATGTTGATGATGTGTTCTAGTAAAAACCCATTACAAAGTCCATGTTCACTTATTTTCACTTCCAAGTAGGAATAGTGAACTCCTGCATGGAACCACTAGGTTTTTGATGCTTTATCTTAACCTGCTGATATGTAGAGCACTTAGCCACAAACTCTGCAACGTCCCTCTTCATCCCACTCCACCAATACATCTCCCACAAGTCGCGGTACATCTTAGTGGCCCTTGGATGAATAGAGTATCGCGCACCATGCACTTCTATAAGAATTTGCTGCCTCAAGTCATCTACACTGGGACCACACAGATGACCCTGACAATGAAGAACATTATCTCCCTCTTGGGAGAAAACCTCTACTTTCTGACTCTAAACTGACTCTTTTAGCTTGACAAAGCTAGGATCCCTATCTTGCTTCTCTTTCTCCTCAGAAACTAGAGATGACTCTGAACTACTCTGAATACATACACCACCCTCTGAAGAGTCGACTAAGAGAACGCCTAGTTTGGCAAGCTGATGAATCTCCTGAGCCAATTTCTTCTTACTATCCTCAACATGGGAAACACTACCCATCGATAGTCTACTGAGTGCGTCGGCCACTACATTCGCCTTGCCAGGATGATAAAGGACACTCACGTCATAATTTTTCAAAAGCTCTAACCACCTTCTCTGATGAATATTGAGATATTTTAGGAAAAGACATACCAAAGGCTCTTATGATCTGTGAAGACGTCTATATGAACACCATATAGATAATGCCTCCAAATCTTTAAGGCAAAGACAATTGCTGCTAACTCAAGGTCATGAGTAGGATAATTCTTCTCATGGGGCTTTAACTGTCTGGAGGCGTAGGATATGACTCTACCATGATGCATGAGGACACAACCTAAACCTACTCTAGATGAATCACAATATACTATGAATCCATCGGAACCATCGGGAAGGGCTAAAACTGAAGCTGAGGTGAGTTGAGTCTTAAACTTTTGAAAACTCTTCTCGCAAGGTTCTGACCACTGAAAATTGACCTTCTTCTGAGTCAATCTAGACATAGCAGATGCAATAGAAGAAAATTCCTCAACAAACCATCTGTAATAGCCAGCCAAAATCAAGAAATTTCTAATATCTAATGGAGAGACAAGGCGAGGCTAGTTTCTTACCGCTTTAGTTTTTTGAGGATCTACTCTAATTCCATCACTGAAAATAATGTAGCCAAGGAATGCTATTGATCTTAGTCAAAACTCATACTTACTGAACTTGACGAATAATTGGTGATCCCTGAGACTCTGAAGAACAATTATGAGATAGTCTGAATGATCACGCTCTGTGCAAGAATAGACCAGAATATCATCTATGAAGACTATGATGAATGTGTCCAAGTAATTCTTGAACACCCGGTTCATAAGTTCATGAAAGCTGCAGGGGCATTGGTAAGACCAAAGGACATGACTAAAAATTCAAAATGACCATACCAAGTACGAAAAGTTGTCTTCGGAATGTCAATTCTCTAACTCTGAGCTTATAATAGCCTGATCTGAGGTCTATCTTAGAGAAATAACTGGCACCCTAAAGTTAGTCAAACAAGTCATCTATTCTAGGTAGCGGATACCTATTTTTGACTGTGACTTTGTTAAGTTGACGGTAATCAGTACACATTCTAAGAGAACCATCTTTCTTGCGCATGAATAAGACTAGCACACCCTCATGGGGATATACTGGGCCTGATGAATCCCTTATCTAAGAGATCCTTCAACTGATCTTTCAGTTCTTTGAGTTCTGCTAGTTCCATTCTATATGGTGGAAAAGAAATAGGCTGAGTATCTGGGAGAAGGTCTATGCCAAAGTCTATTTCCCTTTTAGAAGGAATGCCTAGAAGATCTCCGGGAAAGATATTTGAATATTCATTAACCATTGGGACTGATTTGCGATTGGTAGATTCAAAAATGGAATCCTTAACATGCACGAGATGATACACACACCCCTTAGAAATCATTTTCCTTGCCCAAAGGTAGGAAACAAGCTGGCCCCTGAAAGATGAAGTGCTACCCTTCCACTCTAGGATGGGCTCATTCGGGAACTAAAACTGAACTATCCTAATTCTATAGTCGACTATGGCATAGCAGGAATGAAGCCAATCCATATTGAGAATGACATCAAAATCAGTCATCTATAACTCGACTAAATTTGTTGACGTGGATTTCTAAAATATCATAATCGAGTAGTTCCTATATACCCACCGAGCTATGATGGTTTTACCCACTGGGGTAGAGACTGAAAAGGGCTCTACTTAAATTTTGGGATTGATTCCGAAATTGTCTGCTATGTATGGAGTGACAAAAGATAAGGATACACCTGGGTCTAGTAAAGAATAAACATGAACATGGAAAATCTGTAATGTACCTGTAACGACATTAGGAGAATTTTTCTGATCCTGTCAGGTCTGAAGAGTATAGAGTCTATTTGGGTGTTGCCCACTAGTAGTACTAGAAGTGGTACCCTACTGGTTCGAGCGACCAGACTGAGCTGTGGAACGATTCTGCTGACCCTGAGGGCCTGGTTGAGGATACTCCCTAATCCTGTGGCCTGGCTTACCACAACCAAAATAGACATCACTACCGGCTCTGTAAATACCCTTGTGGTTCATACCATATGTCTGACAAAGGGGATTTGTTCGAGCACTGCTAAAACTTTCCTAAGATTTAGAGCCTGGTGCTCTATCTCTTTTGCCGTCCCTGAACTTCAGAACTAGGGCACTAGCGGAGGAAGGGGATGGAACTGCTGACTTAGGATGAAACTGTAAATGATTTCCTCCCTCTGATTTGGGCTGAGGAAAACTGAAACTGCCTAATCTTTCTCTCTTGTTCTGCCTCTCCCTAGTCTTAACCTTCTGCTCCTCTATCTGTTGAGCGTGGGTCATAAGCCTAGCTAAGTCATATCACTGTTCAGCATCACAGACCTACACTCATTTACCACGCTATCATTCACCCCTGACAGGAACTTGCTTATCTTAGCCCTGTTGTCTGCAACCACATGAGGGGCATATCTAGATAGTTGAGTAAATATAAGAGAATACTCTCTAACCATCATATTTCACTGCCTAAGATTGATGAACTCAAGAACTTTGGCCTCTCTTAGCTCTTGGGGAAAGAATCTGTCTAAGAAAGCCGTGACAAATTCTTCCCACCCAATAGGACCTGCATCCTCTAACCTTTTTGCTAACCACTGCTTGTACCATATGTGAGCAACATCCTATAATTGGTATGTGGCTAACTTGGCACTCTGAGAAGGAGTGAATCCCATGATATTAATGACCTTCTAAACTTGGTTAATGAACTCTTAAGGATCCTCATCTAGCTTAGACCTAAAGAAAGATGGAGGGTTCATTCGGGTGAAGTCCCAAATCCTAGATACTACTGATTGGCGACTGGATTGGCTGGAACGACTGCTGGTCATTCATTCTGGGTAGCTAAAAACTGAGCCAGAGTGGTAAATGCGATCCTGAACTCCACAGGAGAAACACGTTCGCTCAAAGGATTTTCGGGCTGAGGAGCTGGCTGATTTCTTCTCTTTGGAGATATGTTTCTAAAATAAGAAAAGAGCGGAATGGACTGAGAGACTGACTTGAAATTATGTTTACTAGCATGACATGAATACTGAAGAAAATGAACTGTTCCTAAAATATCTCATAACCTCTTATACATAAATGTGGGGTGCAACACACCCATGTACAAGACTCTACTAGATGAGTCTTTTAGACTTCCTAGGACTCTATTGAACCTTAGGCTCTGGTACCAAGTTTGTAACACCCTAATTTTTCTGAACCGGAATGCTACACGGTGCTTATGACCCCAAAGGATCACAAGCTAACCCATGACTGATATTTGCACATGTGGAAATATGAACATGTAGGCCATAAGGTTCAACTAAATAAAGAATCTGTAAAAACATAATATCCATATGGATGAAAGATACCCAAAACAGCTGAAAACGAAATCAAATCTAAACATAAGTCTAAATACTGAATCTAAAAGCCTCTAAGTACTGTCTGAATAAGGAGTTGAAGGAATATGTCTCCAACTAACTTCGTAAATTGATAACTGGCTAAAATAATAATGAATAAATCAAATCATATTATCCTCGAATGAAGAGGACTCACTGAATCTCTACGACTAGAAATGCTACTACTAATGTTGATCTGGAGCTCGTATATCTGAATCTATGGTGTAACATTAAAAGAAAAAATCATAGCACAAATGCGTCAGTATGAGGGAATGTACTGAGTATACGAGTGAGGTAGGCTAAATATAAATAGGGTTTATATGCATGAACAATGCTAACTATCTGACTGATATGAACACAAGAGTATAAACATGTATACATAGTAACTGAAATCGTGGGTTCATGATAGCTAGTCCTGTATACTAATACATAGTTTACTGATGGCTAACATGACTGATACTGAAATTCTGATAACATGGACGACTGTATCGGATAATCCTGAATTTGATGGAACTATCTGAGTTCCATGCTATAACTAACTCTGACTGTATCTAACAGTCCTGATATACTGAAATCTGAAGACCTATCTGAGTTTTTTTACTGAGACTGATTCTGAAACTATGGGAGGTAGTATATTTAACCGACATGCCCCAATAACGCATATAGCTAAGTTAGGGTCTAATATATGCCCCGACTGGAGGGGTGTCAATATCGCACCACTGGTAAGGATAGTTGTGGGTGACCCTTAGCTGGTAGGTATTCAAAAGGAGAATAGTGGAAACCCTAAACTAACAGGTTAAGCCACCTCATCAACCCTAATCTGACAGGCTAAGATGTCACAAACTACGCTGGGTATGTAGTTCTGGAACACAAGGATGACTACTAAGAATCATACCCTAAAAAGGTAGGTGAATTCCCATCCTTGGGTTCACTCGGTGCTAACTTCTACTCCAATATAAAGAGACTAAACATGATTCAACTGACTGTACATGGACAGATTAACTGACTTCCGTTGACTGACGGAGTAGTACTATTATCTGAGAGTTAACTGAGGTTATGAGATTTTTGAGGTTTCCTGAGTCACATGATTGACTGAGTTCTATAAATTATAGCTTGACTGAGATTATCGTGGCAACATGACATGGCTCTAGGCACACAGCTATGTTTTTCTGGTACGAATACCCCTAGGACTCGATAGAAGGAAACTGACACACATAATATGACTTGATCAAAATATTTGAGTCCACAATTCATAATATCATAAGTAGGGGATATCATATTTCATATAGTTATTCAACATCTTAAACATTGTAGGGAATGAATGGATATATTTTGATTCGTCTGATAGCTGGCAGTTATTTGAATCCTTAATATACATCTAACTTACTCATAAAACTATAAAATAACCATGATGTACTATGGATGATTTTGGTACATGGATCTAATATTGGTTTGGATTGTTCGGCGTATTACACTTTTCTATTCATGATTTATAATCTTCAGCTTTCAGATTACTCAAGCCTATGTGAGTCATTTACACTTAGGATGAATTATTTGAAAATCTATGAATATATATAGTTATTGTTTTACTTATGTATTCACCCCCATATGCTCAGTACATTCCAAAAGTACTGATCCACATAAATATCTATGTGCTACATTATCTCATAATGTAGGCATAAGTTGTAGCATGCATACGATATTCAGACAGTTTACAGATTCCAGCCAGCAGATGATGAGTCTTCCTACTTCGGGGACTTTAGTTAGATGTTCTTTATGTACTTTACTTTCTTACGCATATGTATTGATTAGTGGTAGTTGGAGTCGCATATCAGCTATCTATAGTCAGTATAGTAGAGTCTTCACAGATGTGAATTAGAGTCAGTCTTGTAATTTAAGTCCTTTTTTTCTGACTTTATCAGTATGTAAATGTTGTATCAGTATTGTAATTTCACAGATTCCATCATTATTATATTTCCGTGGAGTAAACTTAGTCATTTTATACATGTTTAATTAGTTCCTTAATAGTATGCCAGTTCATAGATTAGCTTGGGATCACTTCTGATCCTAAACACCGTGTGACGTCTTGGGACAGATTTTCGGGGCGTTACATTATGATTCCTCAAAAAGTGAAGGTTTTAATTGTTAAAGATTCAAATTCTTATATTATTCTCTTCAATATTATGTTCATACATTTTAGGACAATTTTATGTCAAATTTAACTACCTTATCTCCTCTTTGTAGCTTTCAAGAACTTTTTATGAGGAAATTTGCATTTCGCATTTCATATGATGATGCCATAATACTTGGTTCCAAATGTCGTATATGTTGAATTAAATGTGTGTCTAGTTCTCTTATTCCCTCTATATTTGCACTAGTTTTGGCTGAATTAGTAGGTTATTCCAATCCTACTTTCAAATTTAAATCTTACCCTGATTTCTTTATGTTTATCAATCAATGTTACGTGAACTTATTTAGTAGTGGTCAATTGTTTAACTTTGTATGATTTTGACATGATAATTTACTAATCCATCTTATTTTTTTCTGTACATGAACCATTCGAGTCTTATTTGGACTCCCCTGCATTTCCTCGGGATCAAGTCCCTTCTATATCGAGTCAAGCCTTCACCAAAGTCCAAAATGGACTAAACTCATGACGAAACATGACTGTATTCAAAGATATACAGAAAATATATGTGGCATGTAGGTGATATACGAAAAAGAAGTGTTAATATTCTGCTGAAGGAATCAAAGGATGTGTATTCGACTATTTTTCAGTCAAGTTTGCATAAAGTATATGCAAAAACGCAAGGATAAAGGGTTATGACATACAGCGGATATACAACTGGAAAAAGGCTGAAAAAGGTCCATTAAAATGGGCCCAAAGGCTGTCCAGATTTTGTATAGGCTAAAAAGGGGCCCAATTCTCTTCTTCCTTTATTTTCTTGTAGTTAATTTAATTATTTGTTTGTATTTTAATTTAATCTAGATGAATTTTTAGGGAGGAAATTATATTGAAATTGATCATTTATGTTGGTTGTTTAATATTTTTAATTTTTGATTCCTTTATTCTAGGCAAATTTACGCTTGAAGAATAACTTGAGGATTTACTTATATCATTTCATAGTTATTTATCGGCTCTAAATCCACGCTTAAGAAGTTAGATTAATTATTAATCCGGAAAAAATAGTTGAAATCAAAATTATATTGGAACTTTGACATCTAGTTTAGTTTATTACTTTGAAATAAAATGAAAGCACTAGTTTTAATAAATTTTATTCATTTTCAAATAAGATTTTTGAATAAACTCAAAAATTTTCTTAAATCAGTTCAAGATTTTTATAAGTTAAGAAATGCAAAATTATCCAAATAAGTTTAATCCGTCGGGAACCACTCTTTGTGAATTTTTGAAAGTGCCTAACACCTTCATTCAAATTTACTTGAACCCTTACCTAAACTCTGACTAATTTTATTAAAGTTTTTTTTTTTATAAAAAATTACCTTTGTTAAATGGTTATTTTTCTATCTCTTTTGCCATAAAGTTTTGGAACGTCTTTTACTTTTCAAAAATGGATCATAGTAGAATGGCGACTCTGTTAGGAATTCATCTAGGTTCTAACCATAAGGATTTTATGTGTTTGGCTAACAATTATATTAATTGTTACTTTTGCAATTATATGTTTAAATTTTTGCAATTATTAACTATTGCATTTCATGGTATACTTCCACATTTTGATTATTAAACTATTTTGGGGGTTTCGTGGGTGTCCCGACTCCTATTGTTCAATTTCAAATAAAGTGTTGGAAATACAATGGTTTATTGGCACGTTAGGCGTTCAATGGTTGTTTGTATTTCCAAACCCGAGTTGTCCACTTTGGAACTTAGTTAAAACCGACTCTAGATACCTAGGATAGATCAAAACTAAAATCCTATTTAGGCATGAGCCTAGGTTGACCCAATATCTGAGGGGGTATTGGTCCCATTAGAAACCTACCTTGCGTCTATTGACCACGAGTCATAATAGATGATCATCCCTTATGTGTTAAATTGAAGGATATAATATTGGGTTGTACGGACCATTGTCCCTTGAGTTTGAGGGTCTATTTTATAATTTATTTTATTGTAATTTAGAGAAGATCTTCACCCGGAAGGTATTCAACAATTTTAAGAAGTTCAAGATCGAAGGACTCCCTACGAGGTTTAGTTTATATTTGTTTCCCTACGTGGGATTGATATCATGTACTTCCCCCTTCCCTCATTTTGTATCCTTATTTGATTTATTCATGAAGTTTGTATAATATTTTAGGGGAAATGGAACGTCTTATGAACGACATGCATATACTTTAAACTCTAGGCTTTACCTTTAGCTTGAAAAGTCGCGTCTATGCTAGGACGCGTTAAAATTTTCTTATGTGCTGAAATGCTTCATTATTTTGCTTTGTCTATATTTTCTTGACTTTTCTCATATATTACTTTGGTCAATTATTACAATTCATGAATTAACACTATTACATTTTGAGTGTTTTTCTTTCTTTTTAAAGAGAGACTGATTTATATTAGTAATTAAACTTGCTCACTTTGCAAAAAGTAAAAGCAAAGTAATCATTAGTGCCATCAGTCGTGAAGAAGAATGAAGATTCTTTAAAGGCACACTTTCGACATCCTTCTATCTTTGCATTTTGAAGTTATTATTTTCTTTTCTTGTAATCATATTTTCTTGTTGTTATTTCCTTGTAATCGCACTTTATGATTTGATTTCTCTGTAATGAACTACATTCAACCTGATTTACCTAGTGGAATATGTAAGCATCCTGTATTGGATTCGATCACATTATCAAAAATATTAAATAGTCCTTTAGATGCGTGAACTATGTTTTACCTGAATTTTCAATGGTGGAATATATAGGCAGCCTTTGTCAGCTTCGGTCAATCCTTTAGAAAGTTTATTTTTTCATCTTATGGTGAAACTACGTTTGATATGATTCTTACCTCAATGGAATACGTAGGTGTCACAATGACTCGATTATATTCTCTATGAGATTTCAATAAAAACTGGAGCAAAATTTTTGAGAGGATCACAAAAATTCTTATGAGGATCTTCTTACAAGTTACATGGAGATGACGTTGAAGCATGTAACTGGGGCAGAAATTTTTGAGAAAGTCTCTAAAATTTCACATAATTTGATATTTGTTAAAAGTTGAACATCAGACACCGCTAAAGCTGAATCAGGGCATAATCGTTGAGAAAGTTCTCAAAATTTTAAGTTATGTTACGTTAGAAAGAATTCAAGTATTTTTCATTCTAGACTAGGGAAGAATTTTTTAGATCTAAAACATTTCTATACTAATGATGTCATAAGTTGTAAACAAGTTCAAGAGTTTCTAAACTAGGGCAGAATTTTTTAGGAATATCCTTAAAAATTTCACAAAGACTGCACGTCAAGCCTGCAAATCGATGATTGACAAGGACCATTAGAAGAGAAAGGCAATATCGACACAACCAAACTCTCAAAATTAAGAATTTTTCTTTGAATGCAGGAACAGTAAGGTCACAATGTTGACAATTATAAGCATTACCAGATCCACCATCCATAATAATTTAAACAACTTCTCTTCTCCCTTTTCCACTTGATTTATATTTCTATTACTTTGTTATGATCTCTAACACTTTCTCTGATTTTGCAGGGAAATGATTGGTTATAATGATTGAGATATGGATATATTATTCAAAACACTATCTCTAAATCATCATGCATCAAATGACTTTATCTTTAAACTTTATCTTTTGTTACACTCTTGACTTAGTTACATCAAAATATTATGCTATTAATGAGTGTTGTTTGAGTTATGCAGATGACGCTATGCAAAATCGCCTCTAAGAATTAACACAAATCAATCCTCTCAAAGTTTAAGGAATTAATTCAGAAGCTCACGACATATACAAGTCCTTTTAAAGATTTCTGATACAAAGGATGAAGTTCAACAAATCAACTTCTATCTTTTCTTATATGTTCGGGTTTTATACCCTCCAAAAAACTTATCGGATTGTCACCCCCTCGAGGTGACACATCTTATTATATTTGGGTTATTCACCCTTTTTAAAAGGACACAACTTATTATATTTAGATCATCCACCATTTCAAGAATACATATCGAATTGTCACTTCATTTAAAGTGACACATCTTATTATATTTAGGCCATCCACCCTTTCAAAAGGATATATCTTATTGTATTTGGGTTTTCCATACTTTAAGAGGATGCATTGGACCATCACTTTATTTGGGATATCATGTTATTATGCTATAGATCGTCACCTCCTTCAGAGTGATATGTTATTATGTTATGATCTGTCACCTCCTTCAGAGTGACATATTATTAAGTTATGGACCGTCACCTCCTTCATAGTGACATATTATGTTATGTACCATCACTCCTTCAGAGTGACATATTATACTATAGATCATCACCTCCTTCAGAGTGAAATATTATATTATAGATTGTCACATCCTTCATAGTAACATATTATTTTATTATGGACCATCACCTCCTTCAGAGTGACATATTATTATGTTATAGGTTGTCACCTCCTTCAAAGGGACACATTATTATATTATGGACCGTCATCTCCTTCAGAGTGACATGTTTTTATATTATGGAACATCACCCTCTCTTCAGAGTGACATATTATATTATGGATCCTCATCTCTTTTAGAGTGACATATTATACCATGGATCGTCACCTTCTTCAGAGTGACAAATTATTATGTTATGGATCGTCACCTCCTTTAGAGTGACATGTTATTATATTATGAATTGTCATCTCTGTCAAAGTGACATATTATTATATTATGGACCATCACCTTTTTCAAATTGACATATTACTATATTATGGATTGTCACCACCTTTAAAGTGACATATTATATTATGGATTGTCACCTCCTTTAGAGTGACAAATTATTATGTTATGGACTGTCACCTCTTTTTGAGTATCATGTTATTATGTTATGAATTGTCACCTCTGTCAAAGTGACACATTATTATATCATGGACTATCATCTCTTTTAGAGTGATATGTTACTATATTATGGATTGACACCTTGTTCAGTGTGGCATATAAAAACATGGTTTTCACTATTAACCTTAAATTGTATTTGCTACTAATAAGTTTAGTACAGGTGATTAAAAGATATGTTGGGCCATCACCCTATTCAAAGTGGCATGTTACACTCAAAATGGGTTGTCCGCCTTTCAATGAGACAGGTTGGACCTTCACTCCATTCAAAGTGGCAATTTACATTCAAAATATATTGTCCGCCTTTCTGGACAATCACTCCATTTCAAGTAGCACATTACATTCAAAATAGATCTTCCACCTTTCAATGAGAATGTTGGATTGTCATTCTATTTATAGTGGTATGTTACATTCAAAATGGGTTCTCCGCCTTCAATAAGACAAGTTGGACCATAATTCCGTTTAAAGTGGCATGTTGCATTTTAAATAGGTCGTCTGCCTTTTAATGAGATGTGTTGGACCGTTACTCTATTCAAAGTGACTTTTTATATTTTAAATGGGTCGTCCATCTTTCAATGAGACACGTTGGACCGTCATTCTATTCAAAGTGACATGTTACATTTTAAATGGGTCGTCTGCCTTTCAATGAGATACATTGGACCATCACTCATTCAAAGTGGCATGTTACATTCAAAATGGATTGCCCGCCCTTCAATGAGACATGTTGGATTGTAACTTTGTTCAAAATGGTGTATTATATTCAAATGGGTCATTCGTCTTTTAATGAGACACATTGGACCGACACTTTGTTCAAAGTGGCATGTTACATTCAAAATAGGTCGTCCGCCTTTTAATGAGACACATTGGACTGTCACTCTATTCAAAGTGGCATGTTACATTCAAAATAGGTCTTCTGCCCTTCAATGAGGCACATTGGACCATCAATCCATTTAAATTTGCATAATATTCTTAGAATAAGTTGTGTAATCAACTGTCTCAGTATAGCATATTCAAACAGATTTGCACCAATTTACGTTATGTAATGCTACATTTACAACTAATCATTTATTTGAGTTTTTGTCGAGAGCATCCCAAAGAATGAAATTCTCAAATTGAAACCATAGGTTTGACGATTCTAAAAAGGACGCATCACAACGTGGAACTTTTTCTTAGCAGCAAACTGGGACATAGTCCAAAGAGGAATATCAAACTCTTTGGATGCTAGCTGAAAGACGACTTCTACCACCATCAAACTATACCCCCTTTAGAAGGCATATGGGGTACTTTGGGATATTTTGCTTTCAGTTTCACTTTCAGGATATTTCTAAAATCACACTGGAAGTAACCTTCTTTTTCCTTCAAATCCGAGTGATAACACACTTAGATTTTTGGAAATTATATCTAGGTAAATTCTTACCTATGGATGTGAAGGAGACCACATTCATTGTTAAGAGGTTACAAACCTCTTTTACTTAACTTAATTGACTTGTCACTCATCCAAAGCCAAAGATCGTCTAAAATAAAAGACTATTTGTTCTACCGATCAAGTTAAACTATAAGAAGTCCGATTCCTTGAATCATTGGGATATATAGGTTGGACTTTGTGTTGAAAACTCAACTGCATTCTACCCCCTCCCTCAATCATCTTATTCCTCAGTTTTTTAATTTTCCAAAAATTCAAAAATTAGGATATCTTGTGAATGCTTTGAAAATCATGCTTTAAAATCAAGCTTCATGAACTACAAGTAACATGAAATCTCATGTAACTTGAGATATGTAGGAAACCTGATACCGAGGTCTGGTCATAATTTTCTAAAAATTCATGTGAAAACCAACCCCTTTCGAGAAATGAATTTATGATCGGAGAAAAATTAGGAACGTCAAACTCTCTTTATCCAGGTTTACTTGCATCCACCCTGCTCAAAGGGAGGGGGTAGTTGTTAACACCTAATTCTTACCCTCCATGACTTATTTTATTTTGACCTTCTTTGATTCTAAATAAAATTACAATATTCAATTTATCCAGATTGCAAAAAAAAATTCAAAATATTTATCTAGGTAATTTTGTTATTTTAAGTAGCGATTATATATTTTCGTTTTTATGAGATTGTATAATTTTGTTACATAAATAATTATTTTTATGAAAAGTTAAGCTTTTATCAAGGACTATCTTGAAAATTGATTTAAATGGGCAAAGTCTTGATTTAGATATGTTTTGTTATCAAAAATAGTTTATTCGAAAAATATGTGTGTGAATTTAGCAAATCAAGAAACTCGAAATTGAATTGGGTATCAATTTTGTGAACAATTACAATTTCGTTTAGCCAATTTATTAAAATTGGTCATAATTGCAATGCAATTGGCCAAATGATTTCAATTTTGGTCAAAAATTAAGTAAAACTAGATAAATCCTCAATTAATTGGGGTAATTTTTTTTAATAACTCCAAAATCCTTTTAATTCACCCAATTCCCAAATTTCAGCCCAATACTAGCCCAAAATCCCCATTTTAAACCCAAAACATCCTCCTTTCCTTTATTAATTGGGCTTTTCCACTCCATCCCAAACCAACCATTCATCGAGCAACATAACCAGCAACCCGAATCCCCCAGCCCAACACAACCGCCTGACCCAACCAACATTCTTTTTAGCCTTTACCAACCAACATTAACAACAACACATAATAACTTCAAACAAACAACCACCATCAACAACGACAACGTCAACCAAACAACACCCATGTAAACCAAAATTCAAATGCAAATTGACCCGACAAAATAATAGCGACCCAAATCCACAACCAACAATGACAACAGCTAGAACCCAAAATTATCTCAAAATTTAAATTTCAAATTTTGTGTACAAACACAATAAAATTCCAGTTTGTTTAACAAACTTCATCCATTCTTGAATTCGAAGTTTCGAAAATGTCCTTGAATTTCTATCCCACATTGCCAATTCATCATCAATTTAAGATTTTGGGGTTTCTATATATTCTCCTCCTATTCACTCTTCAAAAGAGGTCTTTTTTTTAACCAAAAGAGGGGATAAAAATTCTTTACTCGATTAGGATTTGGACTTCTGTCGCCAACCTCGAGTTGTGAGAATTTTGGTTCAAGTTTTGTTTTCCTTGTCGTTTTAAATCAGAAGCAAGTTGGTAAGGTCATCATCAGCTCATTATCCCATTTCGCTACCGAAAGAAGGTAAACACATTTTTCTCTTTTTAATTCCTTCGTAATTTCTTTATCTTTTTCTTCGGACTAGTAGTAGTTCTATATTAATGGTGGAAT
The DNA here is from genome assembly GCF_002878395.1 of Capsicum annuum. Taxonomy (NCBI): domain Eukaryota; kingdom Viridiplantae; phylum Streptophyta; class Magnoliopsida; order Solanales; family Solanaceae; genus Capsicum; species Capsicum annuum. Next base: position 75,932,252 of record NC_061115.1, on the reverse strand, counting down.
TTTAGCTTTAGAGCCGTTGAAGGTCATAGGATTTTTGTGTGATGAAGATTATATTTGTTATTCGTTCTGTTGCGTTAAAGCTCTTATCTTAGTCGTTAGTTCACTATTTTAGATTCATAATTTTTGTATTAATTTTTTTTTAAAGTCATTGTTTCATCTTGATATTGCCTACAAATTTCTTCTTTTTTTTTCATTTTACAATGTTACTTGACTCATTCTATTTGTTGAATATTCGTTTTTGTTTCTTTAGTCTTAGTTCGTGTTATCTCATTTCAGTTTTAGATTACTGTGTTAGTATGATGTTTTTGGCTTGTGGTTTGAGTCATTAACTTGGTTGATTAACTCTCAATGTTGTGGCTTGAACTTTGCTTGTTAGGGCTTTGATCCTCTATTCCAGCTTGACTATTTTCTGCAGATTTTTCTTTACATGTTCAATATTTTAAAAATTAAAAATTTCATGTTTCCTTAAGAAGGGAAGCTTTTAACTATTAAAAATTCAAATCCTAAAATTATCCTTTTTAATATTTCGTTCAATCATTTTAAGACAAGTTTATGTCAAATTTAATTACCTTATCTTCTCTTTGTTGCTTTCAAGAACTTTTTATGAGGACATTTGTATTTTGCATTTCATATGCTGATGCCATAATACTTGGTTCCAAATGTCGTATGTGTTGAATTAAATGTGTGTCTAGTTCGCTTATTCCCTCTATATTTGCACTAGTTTTGGCCGAATTAGTAGGTTAGTCCAAGCCTAATTTCAAATTTAAATCTTACCTTGATTTCTTTATGTTTAATTTTCAATCAATGTTACGTAAGCTTAATTAGTAGTAGTCAATTGTTCAACTTCATATGATTTTGACATGATAAGTTAATAATCCTTCTTATTGTTTTCTATACATGAACCATTCGAGTCTCATTTGGACTCCCCTGCATTTCCTCGGGATCAAGTCCCTTCTATATTGAGTCAAGCCTCCACCAAAGTCCAAAATGGACTAAACTTATGAAGAAACAAGGTTGTATGCAAAGATATACAACCAATATATGTGGCATATATGAGATATACGAGAAAAGAAGTGTTAATATTCAGCTGAAGGAATCAAAGGATGTGTATACGACTGTTTTTCAGTCATGTTTGCATAAAGTATATACAAAAACGTAAGGATTAATGGTGCTGATATACAGCGGATATACAACTGGAAAAAGGCTGAAAAAGGTCCATTAAAATGGGCCTAAAGGCTGTCCAGATTTTGTATGGGCTAAAAAGGGGGCCAAGTCTCTTCTTCCTTTATTTTCTTGTAGTTAATTTAATTATTTTCTTGTAATTTAATTTAATCTAGATGAATCCTTGGAGAGCAAATTATATTGAAATTATTTGTTTATGTTGGTTGTTTAATATTTTTAATTTTTTGATTCCTTTATTTTAGGCAAATTTACGCTCGAAGAATAACTTGAGGATTTACTTATATCCTTTCATAGTTATTATCGACTCTAAATTCACGCTTAAGAAGTTGGGATAATTCTTGGCCTAAAGTCTTAATCCGATAAAATTGTTATAATTAAAATTATATTAGAACTTCGACATTTAGTTTATTTCATTACTTTGAAATGAAATGAATGCACAGGTTTTAATAAATTTTATATATTTTCAAAGAAGATTTTGAATAAACTTAAGAATTTGCTAAAATAAGTTCAAGATTTTTACAAGTTAAGAAGTGCAAAATTAGCCAAATAAGTTTAGTCCATCGGAAACCACACTTTGTGGATTTTTGAAAGTGCCCAACACCTTCTTTCGAATTTACTTGACCCCTTACCTAGACTCTGGTTATTTTTTTTAAAGGTTTTCTTTAAAAATTTACCTTAGTTAAATGGTTTTCTTAATTTACTAAAAATTAAGTGGCGATTCTAAGTAATTTTATTTTTTTTTATCTTTTTTGCCATTAAGTTATGAAACGTTTTTTTACCTTTTAAAAATGAATCGTAATAATAACTATAAGATTGCCCCCCATAAGCCAGTAAGTATGAAAAATTAAATAACCCAATGCATGTTCCCATTAGCCTGGACAACACAATTAAGATAATATAACCGAACAACCATGACTTACCAACCTTCATGCTATCATTGGGAACCCATCCAGATCATGTACACTAAGAACCATTCCCCTTATCGGACTCGAACAGGCGTTCATATCATCAATAATATAATCAATAGCCGAACTCAAACCGGTATATATATCATTAATATCATAATTAATTGTCTGACTTGAAATGACATATATACCATCAATATAAAATCAATAGCCTGACTCAAATCACTATACATATCATTAATATTATAACTACCAGGTTTTACAATAATTAACATCAACTGCCAATATCAAACCTTCATGACTATTAAGTAGTTGCACTCCTCAAGACTCATAATAAGCATTTCAAAATGTATAATGAGCATATAAAGGTCTACCAAAACTAGTTTGAGTCTTGGTCAAAGGCTACCCGAAGGAGCCCACTTCTAATCCCCAAAATCCATTATCAGCAATTCCACTCCAGACTAGACTAAGGTATCTGAATCTATTTAGACATTAAGTAAGTCTTAATTAGACCTAATGTAGAAATTCTACTAAGAAACTAAGAAATTAAGCCAACTATGCCCTAATAATGAGTTTTGGATAGCCAAAAAGGTCCAGCTAACCCAAGTATTGTAAATTTCATCACCAAAAACTAAAACCCATCTCAAATCTAACATACTATCATAAATTTCATCATCAACAACTAAAACCCATCCCAAATCTAACATACTATTAAAAACATGCCACGACATAACTCAATTTATGAAGAGGGGAAAAACCTAGCCTACCTGAATGTCGAAGAAAGCTCGAAGAATCTGCTAAATCATCAATTTTTTCTTTCGAGAAGCTTTTGCAAGGTGCCATGCTAACAAAATCACAATCTACTCATCAAACTAGAAAAATAATTCCCACATTATACTATTGTGCTTCGGATCCAAAATCACACAAAAAATCCCATGTAGGGCCCATTTATGAAAATTGTATTTCCAAAACCAACTCAACGTCTCTATTCTCAAGGAATATTTATCCTAAAAAATAGGTCAATTCCGAGCAATATTGGTGCTAAAACCAAGTCACACAACTTTAGGTATTTTTATAGAAGAAAAGGGAAAAATCAACCATGAAAATGAATGAATATTACCTCAAATTTGAAGGAAATCATGCAATTAATCTTTACCAAACCTCAAAAATTGCCCACAATTCCTATTCCCAAGTTATCCTACTTTTGAGGGTTTAAAACTCTTAAGAATAGACGAGGAATGGGCAAAAATAAACTTAATAGGGTATTTATAACCTTTCCAGGTATACGAGAATCATGTTCACCATCTGCCGATCTCACTCACAATACCTTACCTTGAGGGTCAAAAGTCGCTTAAGCGACATAACAATTGTATTCACGATGCTGGACAAGCTGTTAGAAGTATGGCTTTCACAACTTTGTATGCCACTTACGCGGCACTTACTGGCGTCTGCCAGATCACGTATGTGATCTCGGGATCGCGGTCACCGGTGAACCAACACCAGCTAATACTTTGGGACTCCTCCAGAATCCTGTAAAAGCAAAGCAACTATGTTACCCTATTAAATTCGACGTTCTAGACTAAATGGTGCAGTTAAAATTTCTATTTGAGGTTATTTTGATGAAAAGTGGGTCCCACACCCAACTTTCTATTTTCTTAACTTTTGACCAAAAACTCGAATGTGCTCGGGTGCCTCAAGATTAGAACCAATGGTTCACCTAGACTAAAATTGATATTCCAAAGCTATTAGAACAATCAAAATTGGCATACGAGTCATGATGACACCTAATAAATTCCACTATAGGTAAGCCGAATCGTAGTCTGGAGCTAATTGCAATGGGCTAACTTGGTGTAAAATGCCCTATAAGGGACTATTAGACAATACGTTCATAAATAAGCAAGGGAATAGAATAGTCAATACAATCTGTCTCGAAACAAAAGACTAAACATAGAAAAATAGAAAGAAAAGGGGAAACTCCAACTCCAAGAGCTCACCCTATATCTGAAATCCACCACAACACGATCCTTAAATTAAAGGCGGTAACTAGTACACTGATCTGCACTAAAAAGGTACAAAAGTGAAGTATGAGTACCAAAACTATGATTACTCACTAGGCACCATCAGTCGACTGAGCTAAATCATGATATAGATATGATAAAATACAAGATAAATAACTAAGTCAAGAAAAAGGGCAAACCAGAAAGTAACTCCAACCTTGCTGTACACAATTAAATATATAAATTGGAACAATGACATAAGGAATATATAATTATACCTACAAGATTGACCCCCATAAGACAATAAGTGTAGAAAAGTAAATAACCCAATGTAGACTCCTATAAGCTCAAAGAGTAAAATCAAGTCAATATAACTGAACAACCATGAATTACCTACTTCTATGCTATTATTGGGAACCCATATATTAAGAACTACTCCTCTTATCAAAATCAAACCAGCGATCATATCTGTAAGACCCCGCAAAGTTCCCTCATAGTTTAAGCCATTAGAGCCTGTCAAGTGAAGCCTAATTTCACTCTTAAAAGACTAAGAAATGTCTTCCAAAGTGATTAGTGTTTAAACCATATAGAAATCCTAATTTTAAATTTTTATCATGTGAAAGATTGAATTATCTTTCCAATGATACCCATTTCATCAAAATCCAACACTGGAATAGAAAGTTATGGCTGAATTACAGAAACCAGTCTGAACCACCAAGGTGCGATGGAAAGGGCCGACGAACCATCGAGCTAGTGACGGACCGTCGCCCCAACCGTCGAAGCGGAGGCATTGAGTCCACCTTCTGGACAGGGGCGATGGAATGACGAACGAACAGTTGAGCTAGCGATGGACCATCACCCAAGCCATTGCTGCTAATATAGTAAGTCTCATTCTGGACTAGGTGCGATGGTCAGGCCGACAGACCATCGAGCTAGCGATGGACCATCGTATGAGCCATCGCAGATCCCATTCAGTATTTTTTAAATCATTTTTTAAAGGACTTTTTGGTCATTTTCCATTTTTTCCAACATCTAAATACATCTGGCCAAGGCAAAAATGCCATATTCTCCTCAAGCATAAAAAATCTAGGGTTTCTTGCAAAATTTACTCCCAAGAACAAGGTCCAAATCTTCCTCTGAGAAATTCAAGAACTCATCATAGATTTTACAAATTGAGTTAAAATTCAAGACTCCCAAGTCAAAAGCTTCAAGAACCCTCATTCAAGAGTGCGAAAAAGAGTCTCATGTAAGCTTGTTCATCTACATTCAAAATCTAAGGTATGTGGGGTATGAACAAGTGTAACTTTTTCACCCTTGTGCCCAAAGGCTTATTTTAAATACAAATTTTTGTATATTATGAGATTTTCCATGAAATGGAAGTTAGGTTTTACACCCATTACTATTGTTTGCAAGATTTTAACATTTTCATGGACTGAAGGTTGAATTACATGATTTAGTTTTTATTTCCATGCCTAATTCCAAATTTTCCAGATTTTAAGATAATTATGAATGTTTTATTATCAAGCATGGCTTTTGAGATGTAGAAATCATGAGATTTATATTATGAGTTATTTTTCCAATAACTTGATTGAGATGATTGTAAGATTTTTAAGATGATAGTTGAGCATGCAGTTTAAATATAATTTTGATGCATTAAAGCTTTATATTTTGAGTCCTAAGTATAAGTGATGAGTTTATAAGGAGAATATGATCTCAAGTTGTTTTGACAAGTTTTGATAATTACTTTTAAAAGCTAAGATAGGAACCCATACTACTTATGATTTAAAGCTAAGAGAAGTATAATTTGGTCTTCATTATAGACCCTTGAGTTATTTTAAGGTGGATTTCCTAGAAGTTCTGAGCCTAATTATGGGAGTAGTTTTTAGCATTGAGTTGGGTATGATTTCAATATTTTATACCCCAGAACTACATGCTACCGTAGGATTGAGATTTATGGGTCCGAGGCCGAGATAGTGATCACTAAAGTTAAGGTTCTACTATGATGGCAAGGATAGAACAACTCTCCCCAACATAGGCAAGACGTTGGAATCCATATGGCTTACATGGTTTATGTCAGTTAGAAGAAACTCCCAAAGTAGTCCTCTACTCTAAATTAAGATTAAAGTATATATGTTTAAAGTTTGATTTTTTAGATTTCCTAGAGTCCCCCAAGTCCAAGTTCTCTAAGTCCCAAAGTCTTATAATCTCTAAGTTTTAAAGAAGTCTGTTATTCTCCATAATATAATAGTACAAGTTTTGAAAGCTAATGTTTTAAGATTTCTCTTGTTTATAATTTTTGAGAATAAGGTGGAGAATGCAGTTTTTTGAACTATGTGTAATGACTCATGAGATTTGTTCTATATGCTTCATTATACATGATTTATGAGATTCAGATTTTTATTTTTCTCAAGCTATGTGGGTCATTCATATCGTCATGCATGTTTTATAAAGAATGATAACATTATTTACATAAATGCATACACCCATATATTCTCAGTACATACTCAAAATACTGATCCACATATATGTATGTGTGCTATATTGTCCTATAATATACGTACAAGTTGTAGCGTATGCACTATATTCAGTCAATTCGCAGCTTCCAGTTAGCAGGTGATGAGTCCTTTTGATTCAAGGGCTCGAGTCAGTTATACAGTTTGAGAAGTATTATATTTTCTTTATTTAGTCGCATTGAGTGGGATAGTTGGGAGTCATGACCTGGCTACCCATTGTCAGTACTAGTAGAGGCTTTATAGACAATCAGTAGTGTCGATGTATTTTATTTTAGTTTTGCTTGTAAAGAAAGAGTTGTAATCTTGGATTTTGTATTGATCAAGTTCAGAGAAGTTTTATTATTTTTTCTTATTTTGTTCCAATTTTTGTATGTTATTTAGTTGCTTGTAAGTATGCCAGTAGTAGGGTTAGCTTGGGATCACTTGTGACCTTAAGAACCGTGTGACATCTCGGGACCTAGTTTTAGGGCATTGCAAACTTGGTATCAAAGCACAAGGTTCAAGAGTCCTAGGGTGTCTGTTAAGCCATTCTAGTAGAGTCTTGTAGAATGGTACGAAGATTTCTTTATTTTTCTTTGGAAGGCTACAAGGTATTTAGAAAATGTCTCTATTCTTTCAAGTCTTAGATCATGCTATAAAAAGGTCCTCTAAGAAACTTAAATAGCTTCTCAGCTTACACTATTCAGGCCATCTTTGCCTTATTTTAAAGGTACTATAAATAGTCAAGCTTAATTCTCCTCAAATAGTTATGAGATTATAAGAAAACTAGAAAATATCCCATTAGTTCTTTTGGGTTCCAAATATTGAAGTGTTTTATCATGTTTGTAAAAAAAATCGTGCACTAGGCCTAAGTCAGATATGCTTTTAGAATTCCTTCTTAGAATCCATAATGATAATCTATACTTCTTTATCTATGTACTATTCTTGAGGTAAACTGATCGTAAGTTCCAATTTTCTCCCCTAATAATGCTCTCATACTTGCTAGCAAGAAGTTATAAAAGTCTTATAAAGAGGCTTGAGAGGAGCCTTCTAGTATGTTATAAGTCCCCTAAGTTTAAAGTTATGCCTCATTCTTATAAGTCGTTCAGCTAAGACAGAGTAAGATATGTATTCTTAGATCATTGAATATTGTGTTAAGTTTCTATCTCTTGTAATCTTATTATCATTGTATTGTTGAAAATCAAAGTCTAGTGAAGCTGTGTGAGGCATATTTTTAATCACTAGCAACTTGTTGTAAATCTTATTATTCTTGTGTTGATTGGAACTGGGGGTTTAGAGGCGTAGTAACAAGAAGGGTGGTAAGTGCAATTTATTGAATATATGTATAGCCGAATCTTTTGCATATGATTGAGGTTGTAATGAAGTGATATGTCCTTGTGTGTTAGTTTAGTAGAAGGAAGAGAAGGAGTTATTATTTAAGGTGAATTATTGTTTGCTTGAAGTAAGAAAAGAGTTGTTGACGGTGTTTGTTGAGCTAGAAAAGTATAGTTTATTGATAAAAGTACTTGGTGGAGGAGTGTTCTTAATTTAGGCTTTCCTGAGATTGCAAGAGGAAGTTTAGTTGAAACTTATAGCTATGAAAGAAGTTTAGGTGTATAAATAGGTGAATACTAGTGATGTGGTAATGGATTGTAACTAAGATAGACCATAGGATTATGATTGATCATTATTGTTATGAGGTTTTAGCGGGGTAGTATTTTTGGATGTTGGGCAAGTAAGAATAGCTGTCAAGATTGTGGTTAATCATAGCTAGAATGAGATACTAAGTTTGAATAGTAGATGATGAGCAAGGCGGATATAATGGGTGATGTGTTGTGAATATTAGTCGTATGGAAGTGATGTAGTAGGCTTGAAAAGTGTATGTAAGAGCTTAAGTTTATTTGGCTCATAATAAAGTATGATTTTGTATGTATGATGTGGAAGAATGCCCAAGGTGCTATGGGGCTACATTATTTTTCAAGGATTATTGCATGTTGTGTGGTTAGTAGTAACGTTGAGTTTCTAGGTGGAGAAATACTAGTTAGATGATGTATGATGTTCTTGACAACTAAGTTAAGGAGTTATGATTGAAGATATGGAGCCTGTTAAGTATGATTTTGATTCTCATGGTTTAGAAATATAAGTTTACAAGCGTGAAATTGGTAGGCTATGACAGAAGTAGTATGGTCCATTAGAGGTTTGGAGATATTCATGTTATGCGTTAGAATCTAATTTTGAAACTTTGAAGATTGAGCTAATAGAAATAAGAGTTGAAGTACTAGATGGAGTGCACTCCATCTATTGGGTGTGAGCTAATAGAAATAAGAGTTGAAGTACTAGATGGAGTGCACTCCATCTATTGGGTGATCATACAGATCCAAAATTTGTAAGTGTTCAAGTATTATATGATGACTATTGGGGCTATAGAAAGATAGGGTGTAACTCAGAAGGTAGTGTTAGGAGTTGGTTTTGAACTTTCAAGTGTAGTCATTCGGGTGAAGTTCTTTTGTTCATGTACATTGTTATATCCCATACTCTAGAGTAAAGTGATTGCAGTTAGAATAGAGTTTATACAATGGTTCACTGCCTCAGAGTGATGGCTTAAATCTAAGTGGGAGATGATAGAACTAGTAACCAAGTCAAGCTTTCAGATTCTAGTAGATGTACCAGTAAGTTGTAGAATAGCTACGAGAAAGATTGATGCTTGATCCAATCTTATTTCAGTATTTTCAGTTGTCCCAATACCTACTCATGCCTTACGTTTTAGTTCCATGATCATAATTCGCATTCATGCATACGATAGAGAATCATGTACTCCCCTAGTTACCAAAATGAGGAGTTCCAGTTCTTTTAGCAGTTGGAATCACATTCCATAAGTTATGAACTCCAAATTTAGGTCATGCAGCTCATGACCCATGTACACAAGCTTTACAATATGTTAGTTCTGGTACTCAGGCAGTATTTTTAATGATCAGTGAAGTTCATACTTATAGCAAGCATGTCTTCAAATCAGACTTCTTTGATGAGTTCACGATATTAAATATTTTATTCCTCAAGACTCAGTTGGGTGTCAAGCTAAACACAGTATCCCTTCATGTTTCAGGTCCTCCTGTTCTAACCATTCAGTTACATTTTCTCAGGTTAGGATAGTGATGATGAACAGTTGTACATGTCATGGCTAGTTAAAATTTTATGTATGTCTTCTTAAGCATAGTAAAGGAAATTTGTTGTTGATATAGGTTTAGAGAATATAAAATGATTCCTTACGAATGTTTGCTTAGGAGTGCATATGTAGTTATAAATATAGGCTTGAACATTATGTCTATATATCTGGATGAATGCATTGCACGTTAGTAAATGTCTACAACGAGGTTGAATGTGGTTGTGGGAGTGGTAATGAGAACTTTGCATGAGATGAGAAGTTGTGAAATGCATAGTGTGTTGAATTCATGGTTCAAACTAGTATTACAGAGTTATGTGGTGTATCTTGTGACTTTGAGTTAGGCTTGAACTTAGTGAGAGAATTCAGTTCAGTCTAGACATTAGTGGATGGAAGTATCAGTGCCATGTGAAAATTTTAAGTTGGACCGAGCGAGTATAGTATTTTTGGGGAATATTATAGTTAAAGGAGTGTTAGAGAAGTGTTGCTAAGTTTGAGAGTAAGAAGTTGCATTGCTTGAGGCCTAGTACTTATATCCTAACTTATGATTCATAGGTCTACATTCCAATCTATAGAGTCATAGCAATATTGTAATCTCTTATTCATATGTCTTGTTCAAATCTTTCACAAAGTTACTTGCTCCCTCATATCGTTAGAACTCCTTAGAATGGCGGTTGAATAAATCATCCACTTGAGTATGAGTATCTAGTTATGATTCAGTACATAAGTATTCACTGAACAATCTTTGTTTTCCAAGTATTCCAGTTCAGACAATGTGATACCCATGGTGTGACCTTAGCCTCGTCTTCTTATGATTTATGCCTGCATAAACTATCACTTCACAGTTTATTAGTACGATCGCACCGTGAGAACGAATTCTAAACTCTTAGCATGAGTCAACTCCTCATAATAAGAAAAAGGCAAGTTAGCTCAGATTCAGACAAAGATAATAGCCTTCCTTCATTTAGCTCCTCTCTAATTAAGGATTCAGCTATATAGCTATTCTTACAACAAGTTCTTGTAGCTTCCAAAGTATTCAAATGTTTAGAAAGATATAAAGCCACTTTAGCCATTTGTTTAAGCTATGCATCCTTAGTTCCTCTATATTTTAGTCTAACTAGAGACATTCGAGGATGAATGTTTCTAAGAGGGAGATATTGTAAGACTCGGCAAAGTTTTCTCATAGTCTAAGCCATTAGATCCTATTAAGTGAAGCCTAATTTCACTCTTAAAGAGTAAGAAATGGCTACCAAAGTGATTAGTGTTTAAGCCATATAGAATTTTCCTTATTCTGACTTTTTATCATGTGGGAAATTGAATTATCTTGTCACGACCTGAACCAGGGCCTGGCCGTGATGAGCATTTCGAACCATGAAGGCCCGAAAAACCCCTATCTATCTGGTAATCATGCACCTAATTCATACAATCAAAGTAATGTGGAAGAAACACAATAATTCAGAAACATGGTCATAAATATGAAAAGAAACAATAACGGGGAAATAAGGTTCCCCTAACATCAATCAACCTCTAAACAACTGTCTGCAAAAATCTCTAACAAATGACTGAGCCAAGTAACTGTATATAAACTGGGAAAAGACCCCCAGTAGACCACAAAACTAAATATAAGCTAAAGGACTGTAGGACATAAGACCTTTCGAAACATAAAAGGCTCACCACTTGTCTCTGCAACTCTGTCTGAATGATCTGCTGATTGTCTTGACCCCTAGACTGGGCCTCTAAACTTGAGAGGTTGGAAAGTGAAGGGGTTCAGCACAAAGGTACTGGCACGCAGAGATATCAAAACAAAACATAATATTTTTACAAAATATAGTTGAGAGCCATTATAAAGAAATTTCGTATCAAATCATTTGAAAACACATGAGCTAGGTTGAATACCCTACATAATTTACACAAACTGCCCAACCTCGGTTGCCACCGAGATTAGAGTATAAGTGAGGGAGAGACACACAAGACCACGAAGCATAGTATCTCAACCCACTGGTAGTGCCCAAGATCACTTAGCCTGGGCTCCTACCTATAGTCCCAATTTGGGGATGACATAAAGTCATGGACATAAGATCACTTAGCCTGGTACCAAATTTCTGTGTTGGCAAACACATTTTCAAACGATGAGCCCTTACACGCAAACACCTTCTTCGGGCATCCACCTATCTCATGTAAAATCAATACATTCGAATTTCATCTGATTCAATCACATATCATATTCTATAGGGTATCGTCATACCCAAGTTGAAAGTTATCAATATCACTTCCACATATGCATTATCATGTAAAAACAAAGGTGCTTCATAATTTACAAGTGGTGAACAATATTTATTTCAAATTCATGCTCTCTTTTGTTGGTCACAATGGTATCAAGACACTATCATGGGAATTTGAAAGCAATTTATCGTTCATATTTATCAAACTTCCATGGAAAATCTCAAATCACATATGCATGGTTTCAACCATTGAAATATATAGGCAAACAATTCCCATGACATAAAGAACAATGACTTAGAAATTATATTGAAAGCAAGTTATTAGCTTTTGATTGGAAACCGCCATTTAAAAGCATGCATATTCATAAAAACTACACCCATGAGATTTTTGGATAACCCCATGTACCTCGATTACTATGAATATTAGATGCTTCTCGAAGCCTACGTTGAGAGGATTCCAAATATGCAATTTGTTCCTAAAACCCCCGGTTGAATCTCGAGTTTCTTGGGTTTTTATTTTGAAACCCTAAGGAGAATCTTTGAGCACTTTTGATGAATGAAGGTGTATTTTGGGGTCTTTGAAACTGAATTTCGTGTTTTAGGGCTAAGAAAGGGTGGAAAAGGACCATTTTGCCCTAAAAACAGAGTGTTTAAGTCACTTGAATTCTTTACATAGGCGCCACCCATCCCAATGCCTATGTTTACATAGGCGCCGCCTAGGCTATCGCCTATGTTTACATAGGTGCTGACTAGGCTATCGCCTATGTTTACATAGGCACCACCTAGGCTATCGCCTATGCTTTCCAGTGGCCATGGGCGATTGGTTAGGTGATGTATATCACTTTGAAAGGCCATAACTTCTTGCTCGGGTGTCGGATTTTAGCAAAATTAGTATCGTTGGAAAGCTAACTTAAAGACCTATCATTTGACACATAGTAGGCTTCTTAATTCGACATATACATAGAGATATGGTTGATAGAAGGTGAAACAATTTACAACGTCCACTAAAACTTAGGCGATCGAAATAGTTTCAACTCGTCCTTTAGTTGAAGGACCTCTATGGTTTAAATTCAAGCTTGAATAAATTAACATGCTACACAAATAATTAACATGCCATATTGGTATAGGATTTTATGGCTTCGGGATTTATCAACACATCGAAATCATGGTCTATATTATAGCCCGAAATGCGTGGCGTTACATTATCCCCCCCTTAGGATCATTTGTCCCCGAATGATGATGTGGGTCACAGACAGACACGATTTCAAGCATAATAATGTATTAGGAAAGATAAGATAGGAATAGTACCTCCTATCTCATCCTCCATCGAAGCAAACAAATTGGGATATCTAATTCTCATGTCATCTTCGGACTCCCAAGTTGCTTTTTTGACTTTCTGATTCCTCCACAGTACCTTTACTGAGGCTATCTCTTTGCTCCTCAACTTTAAAACTTGGCGATCTAAAATTTCAAAGGGCTCTTCTTCGTAAGACAAAGAGTCTGTCACTTTGATACCCTCTACTGGCAATACCATAGAATGATCTCCAATGCATTTCTTCATCATTGATACATGGAATATCGGATGAACGGAACCCAAACTTGTAGGCAATTCTAGCTCATAAGCAACTATACCAATCTTTTTCAGAATCTGATATGGCCCTATATAGCGAGGGCTCAATTTACCCTTTTTTCAAAACCGCATAACTCCTTTCATAGGAGAAACCTTAAGAAATACCCAATCATAAACTTCAAACTTTAGTTCTCTTCTCTGAACATCGGCATAGGACTTCTGACGACTCTGAGAACTCTTAAGTCATTCTCTAATGATCTCTACTTTGTCCATCGCCTGATAAACAAGATCAGTCCCATATAACTGAGTCTCACCTACTTCATACCATCCTATCGGAGACCTACATCTCCTCCCATACAAAGCCTCAAAAGAAGCCATCTTGATGCTGGCATGGTAATTATTATTGTAAGTGAATTCAACCAGTGGCAGGTGATCTACCCAACTACCTTTGAAATCAATAACGCATGCCCTCAACATATCTTCGAGGGTCTGAATGGTATGCTCAGCTTGCCCATCCGTCTGAGGGTGGAAAGTTGTGCTCAAATTCACTTGTGTACCTAAACCCTTATGAAAAGATCTCCAGAAGTGAGATGAAAACTGTGTACCTCTATCGGATATAATGGACACTGGTGCCCCATGCAACCAAACTATCTTGTCAATGTAAATCTTAGCATAGCCCTCTCCCGAATAATTAGTCCTCACAGGCAAAAAGTGGGCTGACTTTGTCAACCAATCTACAATCACCATATAGAATCATACTGGTTTTGGGATCTCAAAAGTCCTGTAATGAAGTCCATGTTTATCATCTCCCACTTCCATAAAGGCAGGGCTATCTCTTGGGAAGTACCACCTGGCCTCATGTGTTCTACCTTCACTTGTTGACAGTTCAAACACTTGGACACAAAATTAGCTACATCACATTTCATGTTATTCCACCAATATAAGGTTTTCAGATTATGGTACATCTTCGTAGAGCCTGGGTGAATGACATACCTCGAAGTGTGCGACTCATTAAGGATTCTTTCCCATAGCCCATCAACATTCGGAATGCACAACCTACCCTGAAATCTTAGAATACCATCACCACTAATTTCAAATGACATAACCTTTTGTTGACCCACATCTTTCTTGATTTGCATCAATATGAGATCTTCAACCTGCTTCTCCTTAACTTTAGCACAAAGGGATGACTTAGCTAGCTCATGAATAATCACCCCTCCATCTTTGGAATCTAAGAGTCGCACTACTAGATTTGCAAGACGGTGAATATCCTTCACCATCTCTTTCTTTCCTTCTTCTACATGAGAAAGGCTGTCCATAGACAACCTATTGAGGGCGTCGGCTACAACATTTGCCTAGCCCGGATGGTAATGCAGACTCATATCATAGTCTTTCAAAAGCTCCATCCAATGCCTCTACCTGAGGTTCAATTCTTTTTGTGAGAAAACATACTGCAAACTCTTATGGTCAGTATAAATATCCACATACACTCCATAGAGATAGTGCCTCCAGATTCTAAGTACAAACACCACGACTGCTAACTCTAAGTCATGAGTGGGGTAATTGCGCTCATGCACCTTTAACTTCCTAGATGCTTAAGCTATCACCTTACCATGCTGCATTAATACACAACCAGGTCCCATATGGGACACATCACAATAAACCTCAAAATCATCTACACCCTCGGAAAGGGTCAAAACAGGAGCAATAGTCAGCTTTTCCTTTAATTTCTCAAAACTGTTTTCACATAAGTCAGAATACATAAACTTCATCTTTTTCTAAGTTAGTTTAGTAAGCGGAGCATCTATGGAACAAAAACTCTCTACGAACCTTCTGTAATACCCCGCCAAACCCAAGAAGCTTCGAATATCGGTTGAAGTCGAGGGTCTGGGCCATTTTCTCACTACTTTAACTATCTGGGGATCCACTCTTATCCTATCACTGGACACAATATGCCCCAGGAAGGCAATAGCATCTAACCAGAATTCACACTTAGAAAATTTGGCATACAACTGATGATCCTTAAGGGTCTGAAGAATAATTCGGAGGTGATTGGTGTGATCCTCTTTACTCTTAGAATATATCATAATATCATCAATAAATAAAATGATAAACAAGTCAAGAAACTGACAGAACACTCTATTCATAAGAACCATGAAGGCTGTAGGGGCGTTAGTCAACCCGAAGGATATGACTAGAAATTTGTAGTGACCATATCAGGTTCAGAAGGCAATCTTGGGTATGTATAACTCCCTAAATTTCAACTAATGATAACCCAAATGAAGTTCTATTTTTGAAAAAAACTTGGCACCCTGAAGCTGGTCAAAAAGGTCGTCAATCAAGGAAGAGGATATTTATTTTTAATCGTGACCTTATTCAACTGATGGTAGTCTATGCACATCCGAAGAAACCCATCCTTATTTCGCATGAAAAACATGAGTGCACCCCATAGGGAAACACTAGGACGAATAAAACCTTTGTCTAGAAGGTCTGCAAGCTGTTCCTTTAACTTTTTTAGTTCTGCGGGAGCCATTCTGTATGGCAGAATAGAAATAGGACGAGTGTCTGGAAACACATCAATGCCAAAATCTATCTCCTTATCAGGGGGTATCCCTGGGAGATCTTCGGGAAAGACTTCTGGGAATTCATTCACTACAGGGACTGACTGCAGAGGAAGATTTTCAACTTTTGAATCTTTTACTTAGATTTGATGGTACATACAGCCTTTGGAGATAAGCTTTCGGGCTCTAAGATAAGAGATAAACTGACCTTTAGGTTCCACAGAACTCCCTGCCCATATATTTAATGTCTCATTTGGGAAAGAAAAAGTAACCTTTCGGGTCCTGCAATCGAGTGTGGCATAGCCCAAACGGAGCCAATCCATCCCAAGGATGGCATCAAAATCTATCATATCAAGTTCTATAAGGTCTGCCATAGTTTCCCTACTATGAATAGACACGACACAATTTCTATACACCCTTATAGCAACAACAAAATCACCTACAGGAGTAGAAATAGAGAAGGGTTCTACAATAACTTCAGGCTCAAACCCGAAACCAATAGTCACATAAGGGGTCACATAAGATAAAGTAGACCCGGGATCAAGCAATACATAAACATCACGAGAAAGATTCATAAAATACCAGTAACAACATCTGGGGAAACTTCCCCCTCGTGGTGGTTGGTCAAAGCATATAACCGGTTGCGACAGCTCCCGGTAGCTGAAGGGGCACCCTTAGGAAGAGGAGCTATGGAGGCGGCTTGGGACTTACTCCTCCCCTCTCCCCTCCCCTCCCCCCATGCATTTTCTCCAACAGAAGGACAATCTCTCTGAAGGTGACCCACTTTGCCACAAGTATAGCAGTTTCTCCCCTAAAACTAGCACTTCCCTAGATGATTCCTTTCGTAAACCTCACACTACAGATACGTACGATGCTGCTGGCCCACACTGCTCTGAGACTGTTTACCTAGAGCTTTAGATCCATGAGGAGTTTGAAAACTCTGAGTTTGTCTGTCTGTTGGTGGTCTGGGTGCTGGGGCGCTAGCTGCTGACTATGCATTATTCCAAAACTTCTTCTTCTTCGATCACTTATTACCCCAGTTACCACTCTGTAGCTGACTCTGGTACTGGTCCACAAATCTAGCTTTCTTAGCCTATCTGTCTTTCTCTCTAAATTCAACAATCTTTTTTTTCTTCTCTTCCACCTACTGCATATGAACGGTCAGTCGAGAAAAGTCTAACTCCTTATTCAACATAGCCCCCTGGCACTCAAGTACCAGGTTATCAGCAAGGCCAGATGCAAATTTCCTCATCCAGGCTCTCATATTACTAGTCAACTCTGGTGCATAGCGGTCTAGTTTATTAAACTTCAAAGTGTACTCTGGACACTCATACTGCCCTGCTTCATATTCATAAACTCTTCCGCTTTGATCTCCCTCAACTCCAGATAAAAGAATCGATCAAGAAAAGCTTCTATAAATTTGCCCCAAACTGTGGGCTCTGCACTCTCACCTTTTGCATCTTCCCAGTCGGTATACCACTGATTCACAACATCCTTGAGCTGATAGGTTGCTAGTTTTACCCCTTCAACCTCATCTATATGCATTACCTTAAAGATCTTCTCTATCTCATCCATGAACACCTGTGGATCTTCCTCCACCTTGGTGCCAGTGAACCTAGGTGGGTTCATCTTCATGAAATATCCGACTCTAGTAGCCTCAGACGTAAAAGGTGCAAACCTAACATATTCTGATCGTTAAGCTTGTTTATCTACCAACTGTGTCAGCATATGAATAGACCATCTGAATTCTGCGTTTGAAATATCTCCCTGAGCAGTCAGGGGACAGTTGACATTAGTCCACAGAGCCCGAAGTAGACTGGTCGGGACTGGAGGGACTTCCGGAGTAGGGACAAATTCTGAAGTGTGAGCCCTGTTATGGGTCCGCATCCCATGGGTGAGATAGACCTCATCTCCCTTAGTATTCTGATCAATGATACGACGTGGAGGCATAACTGTGTTTCTGAAACACAAGTGATCATTGATTAGGGGACAGTTAAGACTCTGAAGCACGAACTAAATCACAAAGAAGGGAAACATTTCCTAAATTCCTAGCAGCCTCCTGCTTATAAGTATGGCGCACTACACACCCATAAAAAGAACTCTACCCGATGCGATTTTGTAGATACCCTGGGACCATGAATCCTGCTTTGATACCAAGTTTGTCACGACCCGAACTAGGGCCTGGCTGTGACGAGTATTTCAAACCATGAAGGCCCAAAATACCCTTATCTGTCTGGTAATCATGCACCTAATTCATATGATCAAAGTAATACAGAAGAAGCACAATAATTTGGAAACATGCTCATAAATATGAAAAGAAACAATAACGGGGAAATAAGGTTCCCCCAACATCAATCAACCTCTAAACAACTGTCTGCAAAAATCTCTAACAAATGACTAAGTCAAGTAACTGTATATAAACTGGGACAAGGCCCCCAGTAGACCCCAAAACTAAATATAAGCTAAAGGACTGCAGGACATAAGCCCTTCCGAAACATAGAAGGCTCACCATTTGTCTCTGCAACTCTGTCTGAATGATCTACTATTTCTCTTAACCCCTAGACTGGGCCTCTGAACCTGAGAGGTTATAGAGGGGAGGGGGTCAACACAAAAGTACTGGCATGTAGAGATATCAAAACAAAACATAATATTTTTACAAAATATAGTTGAGAGCCATTATAAAGTAATATTGTATCAAATTATTTGAAAACACATGGCCGTAATGCAATAGTTTCTCAACAACAATGAAATGCAACTGAGCTAGGTGGAATACCCTACATAATTTACACCAACTGCCCAACCTCGGTTGCTACCGAGATTAGAGTATAAGTGAGGGAGATACACACAAGACCATGAAGTATGGTGTCTCGATCCACTGGTAGTGCCCAAGATCACTTAGCCTGGGCTCTTACCAATAGTCCTAATTTGGGAATGACATAAAGTCAAGTACACAAGATCATTTAGCCTGGTACCGAATTTCCGTGTCGGTAAACATATTTTCCACTGATGAGCCCTTACACTCAAATGCCTTCTTCGGGCATCCACCTATCTCATGTAAAATCAATACATTCGAATTTCATCTAATTCAATCACATATCGTAGTTTGTAGGGTATCATCATACCCGACTTGCAAGTCATCAATATCACTTCCACATATGCATTATCATGTAAAAACCAAGGTGCTTCATCATTTACAAGTGGTGAACAATATTTATTTAAAATTCATGCTCTCTTTTGTTGGTCACAATATGATATGGGGTATCAAGACATTATCATAGGAATTTGAAAGCAATTTGTCATTCATATTTATCAAACTTCCATGGAAAATCTCAAATCACATATGCATGGTTTCAACCATTGAAGTATATAGGCAAAAAATTCCCATGACATAAAGAAAAATGACTTAGAAAATCATATTGAAAGTAAGTTATTAGCATTTGATTGAAAACCCCTATTTTAAAGCATGCATGTTCATAAAAACTACACCCATGAGATTTTTGGATAACTCCACGTACCTCGATTACTACGAATATTAGATGCTTCTCAAAGCCTACATTAAGAGGATTCCAAATATGCAATTTGTTCCTAAAACCCCCGGTTGAATCTCGAGTTTCTTGGGTTTTTATTTTGAAACCCTAAGGAGAATCTTTGAGCACTTTTGATGAATGAAGGTGTATTTTGGGGTCCTTGAAACTAAATTTCGTGTTTTAGGGCTAAGTAAGGGTGGAAAAGGACCATTTTTCCCCAAAACTAGAGTGTTTAAGTCACTTGAATTCTTTACATAGACGCCGCCCATCCCATTGCCTATGTTTACATAGCCACCACCTAGGATATCGACTATGTTTACATAGGCACCGCCTAGGCTATCGCCTATGCTTTCCAGTGGCCATGGGTGATTGGTTAGGCAGTGCATATCACTTTGAACGGCCATAACTTCTTGCTCGGGTGCCGGATTTTAGCAAAATTAGTATCATTGGAAAGCTAACTTAAAGACCTATTATTTGATACATAGTAGGCTTCTTAATTCAACATATACAAAGAGTTATGGTTGATGGAAGGTGGCACAATTTATAACATCCACTAAAACTTAGCCGATCAAAATAGTTTCAACTCGTCCTTGAGTTGAAGGACCTCCATGGTTTAAATTCAAGCTTAAATGGATTCATATGCTACACAAATAATTAACATGCCATATTGGCATAGGATTGTATGGCTTTGAGATTTATCAACACATCGAAATCATGGTCTATATTATAGCCCGAAATGCAGGGCGTTATATATCTTTCCAACAATATCCATTTCATCAAAATCTGACACCAAAAGAGAAAGTTATGGACGAATTACAGAAAGCAGTTTGAACCGGCCAGGTGCAACGGAAAGGGCTTATGGATCGTTGAGCTAGTGACAGACTATCGCCCAACCCGTCATCACCCAAAGCCTCGCAATGAAGGCAGTGAGTCCACCTTTTAGCCAGGCGCAATGGAATGGCCGACGAACTATTAAGATAGCGACGGACCTTTGCCCAAGCTGTCGACACCAAAATAGTAAGTCCCATTCTAGCCCAGATGCGACGGTGAGGATGATGGACCGTCGATCCAACGACGGACCATCACACGAGCCATCGCAGATCCCGTTTAGTATTTTTTAAGTGATTTTCTAAAGGACCTTTTGGTAATTTTCCATCATTTCTAACATCTAAATACATTTGGCCAAGGCAAAATCATCATATTCTTTTCAAGCATAAAAACTCTAGGGTTTCTTGCAAAATTTACTCCCAAGAACAAGGTCCAAATCTTCCTCCAAGAAATTCAAGAACTCACCATAAATTTTACAAATTGAGTTAAGATTCAAGACTCCCAAGTCAAAAGCTTTAAGAACCCTCATTCAAGAGTTCGAAGAAGAGTATCAAGTAAGTTTGTTCATCTACATTCAAAATCGAAGGTATGTGGGGTTTGAACAAGGGTAACTCTTTCACCCTTGTACCCAAAGGCTTATTTTAAATACAAACTTCTACAAATTATGAGATTTTTAATGAAATTAAAGTTAGGGTTTTTACCCATTATTATTGTTTGCAAGATTTTGAGATTTCCTATGGATTAAAGGTTGAATTACATGATTTTTTTTATATTTCCATGCCTATTTTTGAATTTTCCAAATTTTAAGATGATTATGAAAGTTTTGTTATCAAGCATGGATTTTGTGATGTTGAAATCATGAGATTCATATTATGAGTTATTTTTCCAATACCTTGATTGAGATATTGTAAACTTTTTAAGATGATGGTTGAGCATGAAGTTTAAATATGATTTTGATGCATTAAAG
Organism: Capsicum annuum; assembly: GCF_002878395.1. NCBI lineage: Eukaryota > Viridiplantae > Streptophyta > Magnoliopsida > Solanales > Solanaceae > Capsicum > Capsicum annuum. Next base: position 75,910,841 of record NC_061115.1, on the reverse strand, counting down.
TTTTATATTTTGAGTCCTAAGTACAAGTGATGGGTTTATAAGGAGATTATGATCTCAAGTTTTGTTGACAAGTTTTGATAAGTAATTTCCAAAGCTAAGATAGGAATCCACTCTACTTAAGATTTAAAGCTAAGAGAAGCATAATTTGGTCTTCATTATAGACCCTTGAGTTATTTTAGGTGGACTTCCTAAAAGTTCTGAGCCTAAGTATGGGAGTAGTAGTTAGCACCGAGTTGGGTGTGATTCCAAGGTTTCATACCCCAAAACTATGTTCCACCATAGGATTAAGGTTTATGGGCCTGAGGCCGTGATAGTGATCACTAAAATTAAGGTTCTACTCTGAGTGCAAGGATAGAATAGCTCTCCCCAACGTGGGCAAGACGCTGGACTCCATATAGCTCACATGGTTTATATTGGTTAGAAGAAACTCCCAAAGAAGTCCTTTACTCTCAATTAAGATAAAAGTATATATGTTGAAAGTTTGATTTTTGAGATTTCCAAAGTCCCCCAAGTCTAAGTTCTCTAAGTCCCAAAGTCCTATAATCTCTAAATTTTAATGAAGTCCTTTATTTTTGATAAGATAATAGTACATGTTTTGAAAGCTAATGTTTTAAGATTCCTCTTGTTTACAAGTTTTTAGAATAAGGTGGAGAATGCAAATTTTTGAACAAAGTGTAATGACTCATGAGATTTGTTCTATATGCTTTATTATACATGATTTATGAGATTTAGATTTTAGTGTTTCTTAAGCTATGTGAGTCATTCATATCGTCATGCATGTTTTATAAAGAATGATAACATTTTTACTTAAATGCATACACCCCCATATACTCAGTACATCCTCAAAGTACTGATCCACATATACGTCTATGTGCTACATTGTCTCATAATGTTGATACATGTTGTAGCGCATACACCATATTTAGTCAATCCGCAGCTTCCAGTTAGCAGGTGATGAGTTCTTTTGATTCAAGGGCTTGAGTTAGTTATGCAGTTTAAGATGTATTGTATTTTCTTTATTCAATCGCATTGAGTTGGGATAGTTGGGAGTCATGACCCGGTTACCCATATTTAGTACTAGTAGAGGCTTCATAGACAGTTAGTAGTGTCAATGTATTTTATTTTTGTTTTGTTCATAAAGGCAGAGTTGTAATCTTGTAAACTCAGATTTTGTATTAATCAAGTTTAGAGAATTTTTATTGTTTCCACTGATTTAGTTCAGATTTATGTATTTTATTCAATTGCATGTAAGTATGATAGTAGTAGGGTTAGCTTGGGATCACTTGTCATCCAAAGCATTGTGTGACATCTCAGAACCCATTTTTGGGGTCTTACAATATCCTCAATAACATACTCAATAGCTGGACTCAAACTGATATATATATCATTAGTATCATTGTGACACCTCAAAAATCTAAGCCAATGTTAGAACCATGCTTTAAATTCATGCTAGATCAAACCTTATAGTTTTGTAGTTTATAAGTGATTTAGGCACACATTAAGGCCTCAAATAGCTTCGGGCTTATAAATAAGTCAAAACATACCTTAGCGATTAAATTCTTGTGAAGAATATAATTGTAGTCATCTTCAAATGAACATAACTTTTGATATGATAATAACTTTTGAGATCAAGACCTAACAAAAGATAGATAATTTAATTATCTTTTCAATAATACCAATTTTGCCTTAATCCATTATCTGGGTGAAAAGTTATGGCCAAAATACTGAAGCACTGTTAAAGCTTCTCAGACTATGACCCGTAATGTCTCATTATGGGTCGTTAGGAGGGAGTCAAGCCTGCATAGTAGAGGGTGAAATTGGACTTCCGACAATGCCTCCAGTCACGACTCGAGGCCTGACCCTACTAGTCCTGACCAAATTCATTGGGACTGCTTCCAGGGGACTTAGATGGTTTTAAGGTTTTTTTGGTCTTTTCCCACTTTTTTAACCCCAAAACTATGTCGTTTAAGCTATTTTAAGGATGGATAAAAGGCCAAAACAACCCTGAATCCCTCATTCTCAACAAAACACCAAATTACTCAATAAATACATGATTTTCCTCTTCTTCCAAAGCAAGAAATTGGGGTTTTTCATCTCCAAGTCCAAATCCCCAAAACTTCAATTCAAGAACCAAAAGTAATCAGGTATGTGGGGTTTGAACAAGAATATTATTTCATACCTGTGCCCAAAAACTTTGATTATAAAATTGAAATCATATGATTTGAATTAGGGTCCATGACTAATTTTTATATTCTTGAAATTATGACATTATCATGTGATTTAAAGTTTAGTTTGCACAAGAATTTTCCTTTACTCATGTTTCTACTTACTAATTGCTATTATGAGAGGATTTTCATTATTTTGACATAAAGTTTGATTAGTTGATAAAAGACTTTAATTTGAGCATTGAGTTTGATATTTTTGATATGAAGTTTCTATGAAATAATGCATGATTTCACGTTCAAGCATAAGTTATTGAGTTTACAAAAAGTTTAAGCTTATAAGTTTAATTTACAAGTATTGCTATATGACTAAAGTTTTGCTTGGTCTTATGATCTCAAATAAGACACAAAATCCATAAGTTTCCTTACGAATATGATTTAAGAAAGAGAAACATATTTGGTTTTTAGCTTACACATCCATATGCCGTTTTAAGGTGAATTTCATATGTATGAGTATATACGTATATATTTTGGGAGTAGTATTTAGTACTGAGAAGGGAATGTGGGTTTAGTGCATCCTATTTCCTAGAAGCTATGTGCCCCTTAGGTTTATGGGACCTCTCCAAAGAGTGTCTCCTCGACCCATTTGGGCTAAGTATAGTGATCGCATTAACTTAAGGTTCTATTTCAATGGAAAGGGTAGAGCATCTCTCCCAAATATGGGTAAGACATTGGACTCTATGATAGCTCACATGATTTATGTCGGTTATCAGAATCTTCCATGAAAGTAAAGATTTTAGAAACTAAGTGTAATGACTTACTAAGCTTATCAGATTATGCTTTATTATTCATGTTTTATAATATTTCAGCTTCCAGTTTTATTTATGTCCAAGGCGAGTGCTTTAAAACTTATCAAGCATGACTTGAAAGAATGTTCAATTACAGTTTTACTTATTGCATTCACCCCCACATATTCAGTACATTCCAGAAGTACTGACCACATATATGTCTATGTGGCTACATTATTTTGTAATGTAGGTACAAGTTGTAGCCATCAAGTAATGAGTTCTCGAGTCAACTCTAGTTCTAAATTGTACTCTTGTTAATCATTGATTAGGGATGGATGAGGGTAATGTCTTGGATACCAATAGTCAGTATTAATAGTGGCTTCAAAGAAATTCAGTAAAATTTGGTGTATTTAGTTTTAATTTTCTTTGTATAGCCATTGTTGTAAGTTTTTGAACAATTTTGTATTGAACAATTTCAATTAATGACATCTCTTTTGCTTATTGTTTCTAGTTTACGCATTTATTCAGTTGTTCATGAATTGTGCCAATATCATGGGTTAGCTTAGGGTCACTTATGGTTCTAAGATCTGTGTGACGTCCATGGGGTAATCTCAAGGCATTACTATCATAATAAATCATTGGACTCAAACCGGTACTTATACCATCAATATTAAATCAATATTCGGACTCAAACCGATATATATACCATTAATATCATAACTAATGGGTTTTACCATAATTAGGATCAAATCCCAATATAAAACCATCATGACTATTATGTAATTTGCCTCATCAAGCCTCATAATAAGCATTTCAAATGTATAATAAGCGTATAAAGGTCTATCAAAACTAGTTCAAGTCTTGGCCTAAGGCGGGCCGAAGGGTCTCACTTCTAATCCCGAAATTCATTATAAGGTAACTCTACTCCGGACTAGACTAAGGTATCTAAATCCAATTTTGGATTTTATGTAAGTCTTAATTAGCCCTAAGATAGAAATTCTACTAAGTAACTAAGCCAACTATGCCAAAATTATGGTTTTCAAATAGCCAAAAAGGCCTAACTAACCCAAGTATTGTAAATTTCATCACCAAAAAATAAAATCCATCCAGAATATAACATTCTATGATAAAAATACCATGGCATAACTCAATCTACGAAGAGAGGGAAAACCTAGTCTGCCTAGATGCCAAAGAAATCTCAAAGAGTTCGCTAAATCACTGATTTTCCCTTCTGAAAAGCTTCCGCAAGGCACCATGCTATCAAAACCATAATCTACTAATTAAAACCAGAAAAATGATACCCATGTAGCGCTATTATGATTCAGGTCCAAAATCACACAAAAATCTCAAGTGGGGGCCATATATCAAAATTGCATTTTCAAAACCAACTCAACGTCCCTCTATGCTCAAGGAATATTTATCCTAAAATATGGGTGAATTCGAGCTATATTGGTGATAAAATAAAGTTACAAAGCTTTAGGGATTTTTAGAGAATAAAAGGGTAAAATCAATCGTGGAAATGAAGGACTCTAACCTCAAATTTGAAGGAAAATTATGTAATTAATCTTTAACAAGGCTCAAAAACTGCCCACGATATGTTATTCCCAAGTTATCCCACTCTTTTGGGTTTAAAACTCTTGAGAATTGATGAGGAATGGAAAAAAAGGGCTGAATGGGGTATTTATACCCTTCCCAGGTACACAAGAGTCGCATTCGAGATCTATTGATCACAAGTGCAATACCTGGCAAAGAAAGGTAGAAGTCACATACACGATATACCAATTGTGTTTGCGATGCTAGCCAAGCTGTCAGGAATGTAGATTTTATGACTTCATATGTTGTTTATGCGATGATTTATTGGCATCTGCCAGACTACATATGCGATTGTTGGATCGCAATTTCTAGTGCACCAACAACAGCTGAGGCTTGGAAATTTTCAAGTCTCCGCCAACCCCTCGAGATTCAATTGGAATACCGTATAACCAAATGGACTATGATACCCTATCAAATTAGATATTCCGAATTCAGTGGCATATCTAAATTTCAATCCTGAGTTTGTTTCAATGAAAAGTGGGTCCCACACCTAACTTTCTATTTTCATAACTTCTGACCAATAGCTCAAAATGAACCTGGGTGCCTTAGGACCCAAAATAAAGGTCCACCTAGCCTAAATTCAACATTTTAGAGCTATTCGATCAATCAAAATTAGCATATGAGGTTGTTTGACTAAAGTTTTTGAATGGTAGCTAATTTGAACCAACGAAGAATTCAAAATAGGGAATTGGTGAAATAAAACCAATCAAATTGCCTGGTACTCAAACTGTCAGTCCTAACAAGTCACAAGTGACTTGGGGAAGCTTTAGGAAAGCTCTAATGGTGAAAATAAGTAGAAATACAGAAATGCCTTGAAGGTTCATTACAACTTTTCATTCATCTAAGCTATCAACAAAGAATATGAACGATTCTGAACTATGATATTACCTTTGGATGAATCAACCAACCAAACTCCCATTCTAGAAAGCTAGTGAACCTCGCAAACTAAATCTTTCTTTATATCCTCTATATGAGCATCGCTTCCCTTCAACACTCTACTAAGAGCATTATTCTTAACATTGACTTTACCATATAGTACAAGGCACTCATATCATAGTCCTTCAATAACTAAAAACATCTCCTCTGATAAAGATTTAGATCATTATACATGAATACATACTAAAGGATTTTTTGATTTGTGAACACATCTACATGAACCCCATAAAGACAATGCCTCCAAACTTTTATGGAAAATATGATCACTGCCATCTCAAGATCATGAGTCTGGTAATTATTCTTATGAGGCTTAAGCTGTCTAGAGGAATATGATATAACCTTTCCATAATGCATCAGGACAAAACAAAGGCTAACTTTGGAACCATTACAATAAACCACAAACTCAACTAATCCCTCTGACAAAGTCAAAATTAGTGTGGAGGTGAGTCGAGTCTTTAAATCTTAAAAGCTAAACTTGTAAGAATCAGACCATTGAAAATTGACTATTTTTTTGTGTGAATATGGAATAGAGGAGGTAATAGAGGAAAATCCTTCAATAAATCTGCTGTAGTAACCAGCTAAACCCAAGAAACTCTTGATATCTGATGGAGAGATAGGTCTAGGTCAATTCTTATATACTTCGATCATTTGAGGATGAACCTGAATACCCTCAGTAGAAATGATATGACCAAGGAATTCTACAAATTTCAACCAAAATTAACATTTGCTGAACTTAGAAAATAACTGGCAATATTTGGGAGTCTGTAAGATAATCCTTAAATGTCCACTATGTTCATATCCTTACGTTGAGAATAAAGGAGGATGTTATCAATAAAGACAATGATTAAAATATTCAAGTACTACTTGAACACCCTATTCATCAAATCAATAAAAGATGTAGCAACATTTGTTAGTCAAAAAGATACAACCACAAATTTAAAGTGATCATATCAAATCCTGAAGGCTGTACTTAGAATATTACATTCTCTACTCTAAGCTAATGATAGCCGAATTTATGGCCTATTTTGGAAAATAAACCACACCTTGAAACTGGTCAAATAAGTTATCAATCCTAGAAATGGGATAGTTATTCATTATTGTGACTTTGTTTAATTGATGGTAGTCGATGCATATTCTGCGAGAACTATCTTTTTTGTACACTAAAAAATTAAAGCACCCCATGAAGAGATGCTAAGCATGATAAAACCTCTGTATAAAAGGACTTTTTAACTACTCTTTCAATTTCCTAAGCTCTAATGGAGCCATTTTATGGGGTGGAACTGAGATAGGTTGGGTATCCAAAAGGAGATCTATTTAGAATTCATTTCCCACTTAGGATAAACTTCGAGTAGATCTTTGGAAACAGTTTTAGGAATTTGTTAACTGCTGGTACTAACTCAAGATTTGGGTCTTGGACTTGGAATTCTTAACCTAAACAAGATGGTAGATTCACCCTTTGGAAATCATTTTTCCAGCCTTAAGGTATGAGACAAACCGTCCTACAGGAACTGAGGTACAACCTTTCCACTATATGACTGGCTTATTTGGAAAAATAAAATTGGACTACTATATTTCTACAATCAATTGAGGCATAACAAGAGTGAAGCCAATCCATGCCAAGAATAACATCAAAATCTATCTTGTATAACTCTTCAAGATCAACTGATGTGACTTTCAGAGAAACTAGGATAGGAAAATTTCTGTATACCCATCTAGCTATAATTAAAATGCCAACTAGAGTAAAGATTGATAAGGTTTTTAGAGAAACTTAGGAATGACACTAAAGTGTACTTCTATAGAGGGAGTCACAAAAGAAAGTGTGATTTTAGGATCTAACAATGGATAAATATGAATATGAAAGACATGTAAGGTACAAATGACTATATTACGAGAACCCTCATGAACCTGTCAATTTTTAACCTATTCTGACATCCACCAACTGAACAAGATGAGGCACCATACTGGGCTGGGTGACCTGTAGGAGCTGTTGAAGAGATAGCCTAAGTGCGTCTATCGATATCACCTCTCTTCGTGATAGATAGTCTTAAAGTTTTTGACCTAGACTCCCACAACCAAAACACTCGTTCTTACCCATTAAGCATTCCAAAAGATAATTTTTCCCACATTTCTTACAAGTTCGGAAAGTATGACCATAAGAAGCACTAAAATGAGACTTAGAGCCTAAAGCTCTACCTTTCTGACCTTTTCTCACGGGGGACAGAGCACCAACAGATGACAATGCTAGGGATGAAGATCTCTGCTAAAATAAAGAGTGATTATCACCGCCTGCCTTCTGCTGAGAATAATTAAAGTTCCCTATTTTTTCTCTCTTATTCATATTTTCTCTTTTATTTTTTTAATTTTCTCCTCCTCAATCTATTGGGCATGAACTATCAATCCAGGGATATCTAAATTCTTGACCAATATTGTAGTTGTAAACTACTTATCCATATCCTTAGAAACACCTGTTAAGAACTTACTCATACGGGCCTTGGAATCAGCAACCATTGCTGGAGCATACTTAAAAAGTTGAGTAAACTTAAGATAATACTCTCTCACACTCATCTTGTCTTATTTTAGATATATGAAATCCTAGACCTTGGTTTCCTTATATAAAGTTGGATGAACCTTTACAAAAAGGTAACCACAAACTTATCCCATTCTTCAAGACCTGCATCTGCACCTCTATCTTTCTTTCACTATTTACACAAAGTATGAGCTACTTCTTTCAATTGATAAGTAGCCAAATCAACATTTTAAACTTGAGTGACACCCATGATATTAGTAACCTCCTAAATATCATCCATACACTCCTATAAATCTTTTAGCCATTAAAAAATGGAAATTAGGAGAATTCATCCAAGTGAAGTGCTAGACTCTAGCTCCTGTTATGGTATTAGTGAGATTGATTAGGGAAAGAACCTGCTAATTAGCTTGAGTGATCATGGACTGAGCTATCACCATAGAAGTGGCCCTAAACTTGGTATGAGAGACTTGATTATTCAAAGGACCAATTAGATCTGGTGGTGCTTTCTCATTCATGTTCCTATTACTATTTTCATTAGCTCTTTTGGGAGGCATTTTTTGTAAATAAATAGAGCACGAGTTAGAAGAGGGTTTTAGAAGAGTTTATACATTATTGCACAACATAAATATGAAAGAAAGGAAAATTTTCTAAAATATTTCATTGTCTCCCACTCACAATTGTGATACACTTCACATCCATGAACAAGATTCTACTTTTTGCGGCTATCAGACACCGAAGGAAACTTTAAACCTAATGCATTGATACAATGTTTGTCACGACTCAAGACTACCCCATAGTCATAACTTGGTGCTTTGAGTCATAAGTGATCTCAAGCTAACCCATGACCTGGAATGACACTAAGAATACTGTATAAAACTAAATAACACTATACAGAAGCTAAAGTCTAGAAGATATAAGAGTAATCCAAAACAAATGTCAATGTATAAATGAAAATAGAAATAACTTTACATAACATAAAACTGAACATCTACTATTTGTCTAAAATCCCCCAATAAGATGAGTTGCTGGGATAAGCCCTCAACTAACGAGAACTATCTGAAACTGAAATAGAGATAAAAATAGAATACTAATAACTAGTCCTCAAATGATGAAGATTCATCAAACACTGTTGTTGGAATGATGCTGAATCAAGCTAACTGCGATTGGGATGCTGAACATTCGATCCTATATTATAAGACAATATAGCACAAAAAAAGTTTTCAGTCAATACTTTGACTATACTTAGTATGTGAAATGTGCACTACACTACATGAGATAAACATACTAAAAATGTTATAATAAACTTAACATGGGACTCAAGTCTGTAAACTTATGTAATGATCAAGTAATAAAACCATTAACTTTGTCCAATATTGAACAAACTAGATACAAGGTCAAATGGGGTTAGAGACTAAACTATGGGGGTTTCTGCAATCGACATAGACTATATGAGAAACATAGAATCCAACTTATAACCTAAGTTGGGAGGGTATTCTGTACCATTCCAAGAGTACGAACAATGATTGGTGTAAATTCACCCATGAGCCCATTAAAGGAAAGAGAGACACTCTCAACTGACAAGGACCCCTTTAACCTATGGTGGCACGTAGTTTGGGACTTAGGTTAATGAACTCATGTCCTCTTTATGCTAAGTACTACTCCTAACTAAAAGTAAACTAATATGATGAAATGCTCAATAATAATGATGTTATAAAACTAAAGGATAAGTGCTTTATCTTAAAGAATTATTAATCATGAAAAACTAAAAGACTGAGTATCCAACTGATAAAGCATGATTTCCTAGGTTATTGTGTGTTCATAACTTGCAATCTCAGAAGAATGCAACTACTAATGAACATTCTATATACTAGATGTAGTAACGAATATCATAACTCAAGTTCTCAAATCATGAATTTACCAAAACTATGAGATTTCATAACTATAATACCCAAGGATATTGAAATTCATGGGATAAACATGGGTTCATGGCTTAATAATAACAAGGAACCTAGCTATAAGGAAATTCGTAAATTCATGAACCCTAGGATTTGAGGGAGGAATTAAACTGAGGAATTTAGTTATTTTAGGACTCAATGGGTGAAAGAAAACCCATTGATTAAATCCCACATATTTGGAGTGAAAGCACTGGTGAAATCTTAAATTTAGAGCTTGAAGAAGATGAACCCTAGTTATTCCCTTGAAGAAGAGAAATGGCCTTCAGAGCTATTCTTATTAATAACTTGGATATTTTTGTTACTATGGATCCAGATATTGAATAAGATGAACCCTAGTTATTTCCTAGTATGCCATAAAAGCTCCGTTCTTTGTCAACAATAGCCTAAAATCATCTTTGAGCTACTAGTTTCTGCCTTCGTTAAATCTAAGCTAAGTGCCACTAGTATCTTCTTTGAATCATATTCCTTTTTCTATTTTTCTAAAAATTGATGGGATGAACCTAAAAAATGGTTAATACCACCATCCGATCTCTGGGTTAAAGGAAAAAGAGCATAACTTTTGTATCTAATCTGCCAATGAAACTTGATGCATGTCGAATAAAGATCCAACAGAGTATTGCATCAAATATATGCAATTAGATTATTTTTTTTCCCAATTTGGCATCAAGCAAGCACCCAAAATACCTTTTCACTTGCATGGATACTCAAATCTACTGAAATAAATTCAGTCTTAAGAAATTCTAGTTGATAAACTATCTTTACTTATTATGTTAGATAAATGAAAACTCGACCTACTTCAAGTTGCTAATAAAGTTGATCTGTTGCCATGTACTATCTGAAGAGTTTCTTCTTAGATTAGAAGTACCAACTTATTCTAATTGCAAAATTCTTCTACTTGCACTTGGTATGTATTGAAATTCAGTGAATTGAAAATCACCTACAAAAAACAAAAAAATTAGCAAGGTATTTCCCTTCCTAGGAAAGTATTGTTCTCTTGCTGGTATAGTTTTCCTTAGGATATTAGTAGAATTCACTTCCTTTGACACACTATAAGGGGTTTCCCAAAACCTATTCTATAATATGTACCATATCCTAGAAATCAATTTCAATAATAATATGGCAAATCAACTATCTCTACAACATATCAATCCTTTTATAATAGCCCTTGCGCTTTCCACCAAGTTAGTAGAATTAAGAATACTCAAACCTTTTGTCACGACCTAAAAATAAGGGTCATGATGACACTTATCACGACTAAGTCTTGATAAGTAAGCCAATTACCCAAATTGATATGAAAAGAGAAAACAACACCAAAATTCCAAGGCAAGACTTCTAGAATAAAGTCAAGCCACATATATACAATAATGGAGGAAATATACATAGCAATGATACCATAAATCACCCTAAAACCTAGTGTCATGGTGTAAGAACAATCTATATACAACTCAAAGTCTAGAAATACAGTCGATAATCCAAGAAGGAACATAAGTCTGTGTCTGAATACAACCAAGACATAAACTAGATAAGATGGGGTAGGAGATCGACTCTTGAATCATAGATCAACCACTACCTCAGAAGTATCTAATCACCACTCAAAAATCAGCTACAGTGAAGTGCAATCGTACCTAAATCTACCCAAAAGGGTATAGTAGGGACGAGTACAGTCCACTTATACATAGTAGGTATCACAAGCCGATTGAGCAAAGTAGAAATGTAAGTATGTAAAATATACACCATTGGCACGTCACCTGTAGTAAAAAATGACTCAAACGGTAGCCCACACTATATCCACTAATAGTTTAGATATCAGTAAAGATATCAAGTACAGGTATGGAAAACAAGCAGCGAAAATAGACATTAAATCAAACACGAAAGTACAACATAGAGAGTGAAGAAAGTATGAAATGCAATGCAAATGATGATGATGTGTTAAGTATGAGGTTGTTGCACAAACTCTGTATATCAAGCATTACTCCTAAGGTGGGACCTGTGGGGGATTTCACAACCCATATACAATCCAATAACCAATACCAATACCAATCCAATAGCCATAACTCCCCTTCGGCCATGATCTTAGCAGAGGGTTTTTAAAGATATCACATTTCTATCCAAAAAAACTTGTATTTTCATAGTGGTACCAATTCCTCAAGAATATATATGCTATGGGAATGTAATTCTCACTACCAAACCAAAATGGGAACTTCAAAAAACCAACCAATACACAAGCGCGTGAGCCAAAAATTCACTCAATAAACCAACCATTTAAAATCTAATGTAGTCCTTGTACCAGTGTAGTAAGATAGGCAATATTATGTCATTGATACCACATAAATCCCAACTTAGGCAATTTCCACCAAGAAGAAAACAAACAAATATATAAATACCAGGCCAACAATATCATATAAGACTCAACACCGTCACACGTAACAATTATTATCTCAAACAACTAATAACAACCTCATAGGCCCCCCATAGGAACATATTAGAAATAACACAATTTTTATTATTAATACACATATCCATAACATGCTTTTATATTGGTATTAACTACCTTGCCCAGTCTGAAGAAAGTTAAGTCATAACCTAGCTTGAACGCAGAAAAGCTGACCTAACCAGTCCTTAACATGGAGCCTTCCATTCTCGAATGACCTCAAAACCTACTAAAATATACAAATATAAAATCTACGTGTTATAAGGAAGCCAATGATACCCACATTATCATTTTTAAGTCGGGGTCAAAACGGACCCCCAAAATGGGTTTTCAAAAAATAAGGTTAAAATTGGAATATTTTTTCATAAACACTTCACCCATGATTCAAGGAAGACACACAAGAAAAACCAATTGAAAATGGATTAAAACAAGGTTTAAAGTTGAATAAAACTATTTTAGGTCTTCCGAGCCAAAATTCTCAAATTTCACTTTTCAAATCATGTTTTAATAGATTTAGATAACATGAATCAAAGTAAAATAATTGAAATAGGAATTTGGAGCTTACACAAGCTTGAATATGGAAGAAATCACCAAAAAACTCTAACAATCAAAACTTAAAGTCTCCAAAATAATGGAAAATCAAGAAAAGATGATTTTTTATAGATGCCCAAATATGATTGCGTAAGCGACAAAATGGTCGCTTAAGCGATCATTGATTAAGAAACTAGGTTGTTGTTACTTAAGTGGCTAGGTACATATCAACTGGCCACTTAAGTGGCCTCTTGGACCATTAAGCGACAATAGGATCTCTTAAGCGACTGCACCAATTGATCTTGCACCACCCGAAGACTTGGATAATTCCTAATATAGACCGAACTCTCGACATTCATCCTAAGAACACATAATAACTAAACAACCCTATCAAATTCAATGCTATGGACTCAATGGAGACATCAAATTTTCGAAGAGAGGTTGATTTACAGAATTGACTCCCGAGATCAAATTTTACAAATTCTTGAACCAAGAGTCGAAATGAGATATAAAATCCATAAAATCATACCAACCATGCTACCAACCTAAAATTGACGTCAAAGATATGTTGGCATAATCTTCTTTGCCATCTACGCACAGAACAAAAATTGTTAACCAAAGTCAACTATTAAGCCTTTTTAATGTAAAAAACCTTAAATTTGCACAAATCACATCAAAATGCATTGAAAATCATGTCAATTATCCGCATACCCCAGATATATCACACATCCACAATGGGGAGGGGTAAAATAGTCAAATCATATAAAATACCTAATTCAGAAAAATCAAGTCATTAGATAAGCCAACACTAAGAATCAAGTTCATCCTCAAAATAAAGACATGAGAATTACCTAAATCAGTGAAAAGCTGGGGATAACTACCAAACATATTAGACTCGACTTCCTAAGTATCCTCATCTATAGGTTGATGTCTCCCCTGGTCCTTAACCACTGAAATATACCTAGAATCCCGCCTAACATCCCTGGCTAGAATGGAGATGGGCTCCTCAGCAAAGCACAAACCCTCATCTAACTACACTGAATCCCAATGAATGACATGAGATTCATCCAGAATATATCACCGTCGCATGAAAGCATGAAAAAATGGATGAATAACTGATAAATATGTAGTCAATATTAACTCATAAGCTATATCCCTAATATTCCAAAGAATCTCAAATGGGATAATATACCTCGGTCTAAGCTTGCTCTTCTTTCAAAACCTCATCGTGCCCTTCATGGAAGAAACACAAAAGAAGACTCTATCATAACACCAAATCTCAAGGCACAAAGTCTATGATCTGGATAGACCTTTTACGTACGTTGAACTGCTCAAAGTCTATGTTGAATGATCCAAACTCTATCCAAAGACTGATGAAGTAAGTCCATACCTTGCGGTAAAACCTTAGATTCCTTAAACCAACTAACTGGAGAGCAAAACTCCAACTATACAAAGCCTCAAACGGAGCCATCTGAATATTGGATTGGTAGCTATTATTATATGCGAACTCTACCGAAGCTAGATGCTAATCCCACTGATGTCCAAAGTCCATCACACAAGAGTGGAGCATATTCTCCAAAATTTTAATAGTCCACTCCAACTACCCATTAGTCTAGGTGTAAAAATCTATGTTAATATCAACCCATAACACCCCAAAAATCCAAGCCAATATTAGAATCATTCTTTAAGCTATTACAAAATCAAACCTCACTTATTGGTATTTTGATAACTGACTTAGACATATATTAAGGCCTCAAATATCCCTAGCTTATAGACAAGTTAAACCATCCCTCAGTAAATAAATACTTGTAAAGAATATAACTATAGACAACTTCAAACAAGCATAACTTTTAGGTTATTAAGAATTTTTAAGCTTAAGACCCACCAATAGATAGATAATTGAATTGGATTTCCAATGCCACTAGTTTTGCCTTAATCCAATATTAGGGTGAAAGGTTATGGCCACATAAATGAGTCACTATTAAAGCTGCCTAATGACAACAATCCTAATAATGACTCATTATAAGACGTAACGAGTCGTTAGAGAGAGTCATTTTCATGGCAGTAGGGGCAAAAATTTTGGGTCCACACCATAACTCAAGCAATGACTCATGGCCAAACATAATCAGTCGGTGCTAGAATCTTAGGACTACTTCAAAGAGTTTTCCAGATGGTTTTAAGGGGTTTTTTAGTATTTTCCCACTCTTTTAACCTCAAAATTACATCTTTAAGATATTATAAGGCTGAATATAAAGCCTAAACAACTCCAAATCCATCATTATCAACATAACCATAAATTACTCAAGAAATATGTGATTTTCCACTCCTCCAAAGAAAGAAATTAGGGTTCTTTATCTCCAAGCTTAAACCTCAAAACTTTAATTCAAGAATTAAAATTCATCAAGTATGTGGGTATTCAATGAGGATCTCTTTTCATCCTCATGCACAATTTATGATTTTGTTCATGAATTTTATGATGTTCATAAAATAGGGTTTTACCCACTTATTACTCCAATCATAAAGTCAACCCCCATGATATAATTGTCAATCATAAGCATATTTTAATGATTATTCATGGTTTCTTAGGCTCATATTATATCATTCACGCTATTCTCAAATTCATTCCTGATTTATATGATATTAGTTGAGAATTCAAGCATATGATCAAGCTATAAGACATTTATCAGTTTCAAGGATATTAAACACTATTTATCATGATTTTGTGGATTGCAACCATATTAGTTAACTTACCATGTTTTCTCATAAAATTAGTTTTTTCACACACTTAGAATTATGAACCTTAGGTTTGTTGGTAAATTCATGATTTTGGACTTGTATTATGAAATTGCCATTTTTTCTTATCATGATCAACTTTTAATATTATTATGTTTAGTTGCATTAGTCGGAGCTAGTGGGTAATGAACACCTGTTATCTTAGATTTCATGAATGTATTAGTTATCATGTTTTGAGCACTTTAGAATATACATATCTTGCTATTTTCATGAGTATCAATATATTGAGCATATATATAAGTTTTTAGTGTCGTTCAGTTAGGAGTAGTACTTAGCACTGGGTGAATATAGAGATAAAGTCTCACTCGTCAGTTAGGACTGAGACCTTTAGTAAAAGTCCCTAAGTTCTACAACTACAGTGCCACCGTAGGTTATAAGGGATCACCCGCTTATTAGGACTAACACCCTAGTCCTTTGGGATATCAATTTAGTAGATCCACATAAGCCAGTGTTGGAACTCAGAGTAAGGTACTAGAACCCTTCTAATTAGGGTTACAGGTTGGACTTTGATTTGCTTAGATTGGGGTATGTCAATTATTGTTATCTCTCATAGTCCTCAATTCATGTTTTAGTTCAGATTATGCATGACCTTGTATTTAGTTATTCATTTTTCATTAAGTATATGTTTATCCTTGGTCATTGCATCAATTCACATCCCACAATTTCAGACTCAGTATTCATACATGATCCTTAGTTTAGTTTTACTTTCTTTTATACTATTATTTTTTAGACCATCACAACTTTTACATACATACATCTTTTAAATGTATATTTCAGCAAATGGATTATGTCCTCAGTTTCAAAGCATGTTTTAAGTATTTTCTTGACTAGTGCATATCTCACATACTTAGTAAATTCCAAAGTACTAATCATATACCTCTTTTGCCTATATTTTTCATATGATGTAGATTCAGATGCTTACTCTCAAGATAATAGTTAGGCTACTCACAATATTCAGCCAATAGGTGATGAGTTCTTTTATCTCAAGGACTCAAGTCAATTGTAGTTCTTGTATTGTGTTGTATTTTTTTATTTGTATATATTTATTAGGGATAATTTAGGGTCATATACCAACTATCTATACTCAATATTAATAGAGGCTTCATATATGGTCAATCAGAGTCATTTTATGTAGTTTAAGTTTCTCTTTCTTTCAGATTATAGTATTGTAAACATTGAACAATAATGTATTAAAATAACTTATCTCATGATTATGTTTTTGCTCAGTCAATTTAGTTTTTGTACTTGTTTTAATTAGTTGCTCAAGAATTAGTCCACTATATAGATTAGCTTAGGATAACTTGTGGTTTTAAGCACCGTATTACGAATGGGGGTAGTTTGAGTCATGAAAAACTTTGTATTAGATCACAAGGTTCAACTGTCCAAGGGTGTCTATGAAGTTGTATCTAGTAGAGTCTTGTAGAAAGGTACGGAAATGTTTTTACCTTTCTTCGAGAGGCTACAAGGTATTTAAGAAATATTTCCCTTTCTTTATATCTCAGATCATGCAGTAGAGTTGTTTTTTAAGAGACTTATACAGGCTCTTAGATTGCTCCATTCATGCCTATTTTTCCTTATTTTTGAGGTAATAGAAATATTCAAACTTAAATTCCTACTAATAGAGTTTTCTTTGACAATACCCACAAAAAGTTATGAGATTGCACGTGGGCTTAAAAAGATCCCATCAATACCTTTAAGTTCTAAAGTTTGAAAGAGTTCATTCTTATGTATGAAAATTGTGCGCTAAGATAAAGTTAGATGTGCCCTCAGATTATTTCTCAAAATCCTATGACAGCATGACCTAGAGTTAGGAGCATGAGACTAGAAGTGTAGCAGTAGCAAAGTGGGGATAGTGTTTGCTTGAATTTAGTAGATTATGTATCCATGGAGCTAGGAAGTTGTTGTGTAGATTGTTTGATAGTACTTTGAAAGATATTTACAAATTAAGGGGACTTAGAGAATGGTAATGCTTTAGATAGGATAGTGATTAGGCAGTGACCACAATGATAGAGAATCTTGTTAAAGTTATGTTCATAAAATTTTGAGTGTGTGAGTGTTTTATAATTTTTACTATGTTTCATTATTTTTATCTAGTATTAGTAAGTTAGTATAGATCATTAAAATTTTAGGAATATCCATGTTAAGAGTTAGAATATAATTTTAAATTATGGATGATTAAGCTAATAGAAAGAAGAGTTTGAAATTCTAGAAGAAAAAAATATAAACTCCAGGTATTGTGATAATTCAGAAGGTTCAAAGTAATAAGAGCTTAAGTTATTATGAGAATATTGAGGCTATAGAAAGCTAAGAGTTGTATCTCAAAAGAAAGTACTAGTAGCAAGTTTTACACTTTAAGGTATAGTCTTTCTAGAGGAGTTTATTATTTATGTGTATTGCTATATCTTAGACTCTAGAGTAAAGTGATTGCAGTTCAATTTAGAGTTTATTGCAGAAGTCCACAATCTTAGAATGAGGGATTTAATCTAAGGGGGAGATGATATAATAAGGAATTAAGTTAGGTTACCAGATTCTAGTAGTGATGCTAGCGAGTTCTAGAATAATAGTAGGGGAGGAAGATACCCGACCCATTCTTATCTCGATACAAATTTTGTACTTCAGTCATTACAACATATATTCTTTCCTTACAATTTAGCTCTATGATCATAGATCATATTCATGCACTTTATATAGAATCATGTATGATCCCAGTTCCTAGTATAAGGAGTGCCAGTTCACTCAGAAGTACGACTCATAATCCATGAATTTTATGAACTCCAAACTCAAGTCGTATAGCTCATAAATCAGGTACTCATGTTTTACAATATGCTCAATTCCCAGAACTCATGGTAGACCCTTATGGCCAGTGAAAATTTGCATTATGGCATATATGTTCTCAGTTTAGATCTCTTTAATAAATCCATGCCTTTGATACTCTATTCTTCAGGCCTCAATTAATGGTCAAAGTTATGTATAGTATTCTTTCATGATTTAGGTCCTCATATTGTAACCTTTTAGTGACCTCTCCTTATGTAAAAATAGTGGTGATGAAAATGGATGAACAATGGTTTAGACGGGAGAGACTAAATGTACCTTATTAGGGAAGATTATTGTATGGTTGTTTTATCTAAGGCTATAAGTGTGAAGAAAGATTGAGGCAAGGCTTTTGATATATGTCATAGTTAGTTGAGAATTATAGGTGTGTCTTCTTAGGGATAGTGCATGAAAGTTGTTATTAATAGAGGTATTAGAGAATATGGGATAATTCTTAGGTGGGTTGGTTTCCTAGAAGTTCATATGTGGTTATAATGATAGGCTTGAATGTCACATTGGTATATAAGTAGATAAATGCATTGTGTGCTAGTGAATTCCTAATGAGAGGTTGAAGTTAGATGTTGGAGTGCTAAGGAGTATTATTCTTCAGATGAGAGCTCTAAAAACACATAGGATATTGAATCCGTAGTTTAGACTAGTATTAAATGGTGTTATGTGTAGTACCTTGTGACTTTGAGTTAGGCATGAATATGGTGATAAAATTTAGTTCACCTTAGACTTTGGTAGAAGGAGTTATGAATACCCATGTGAAGATTATAAATGGTGTCAAATGAAGTGTAGTATTTAAGGGGAAAAGTATTATTGAGGTTGTATTTGAGAAGTGTGGCTACGTTTGAAAGTTAGTATTTACATTGCCTAAGGCATTGTAATTATATCAAAGATTATGTTTTATATGACTATATTTCATGTTATAGAGTTGTAGCCATGTTGCAATTCCTTATTTAGATATTGCACTCAAATCATACCCAAAATTCTTTGCACCCTAATGTTATTAGAACTTCTAACAAGTAGTGTTGAAGGTAACAAGTATTCCTTTTTATAGTGACTCTTAGAAATTTCATGTCATTAGTTATCACTTTATAGTTATAAATATCCGTTTGTGCTAGGGATACTTTAGTTGCATTATAAACTCTCAATATGAGTCAATCCGTATAGCCAACAATTCAGTTTAGTAATCAGCAGATAAGATCCTATGGTCTTTCATATTTTTATCTAGTGTAACTATCCGAAGTTTCATGAATATGTCTATTCCATGATTTTTTTTTTTATTTTCATTCATTCTAAGTGTAAACTCAAATGAGTCCTTACTACAAGTCTAAATCAGTCCAACCATAACAAATTGCCAAATTTAGAAATCGATGTCATGTTAGTTATCCAACTTCAAATTCAGCTAGGCAATACTAGTAAGTTCCTAAATTCTCAAAGTAGTCAAAGTCTTATTTGTAAATTTAGTCATCAGGTCCATATTCAGCTCTTATAATTCTATGTCATGGATTACAACTCTTTTCCTATTCTTTCAGCCAAGTCAATCTTCATTCGAGGATTAACGATCCCAAAAGGGAGATATTGTAACACTTCAAAAATCCAAGCCAATATTATAATCAAGCTTCAAGTAAATTCAAAATCAACCTCATTTTTTTGCAGTTTAAATTACTTAGACATATATTAAGGCCTCAAATAGCTCTTAGCCTATAGACAAGTCAAAACATCCCTTAGCGATAAAATTCTTGTGAAGAATATAACTATAGTAAGATTCAAATAAAATTCTTGTGAAGAATATAACTATAGTAAGATTCAAACAAGAATAACTTTTGGGTTACTAAGATTTTTTTAGATGAACACTCACCAACTGATATACAATTGAATTAGATTTCCAACGCTACCAGTTTCGCCTTGATCTAGTATTGGGGTGAAATGTTATGGCTAAATTACTGAGGCACAATCAAAGTTGTCTAGTGACAACGACCTAATAACGACTCGTTATCAGACATAACGGGTCATCAGAGGGAGTTGTTACTATGGAAGTAGGGGCTGAAATTTGAGTTCCTAATCATAACTCAAGCCAGACATAATGAGTCATTGCTAGAGTCGCCGGGACTGCTTTCAGGAGTTTTTCAGATGGTTTTTAACATTTTTTTGTTTCTTTCCCAATTTTTTAACCCCAAAAACACATTGTTCAAGCTATTCTAAGGCTGAATATAAAGCCTAAGCAACTCCAAATCCCTCATTCTCAACACAACACATAAATTACTCAAGAAACATGTGATTTTCCTCTCCTCCAAAGCAAGAAATTAGGGTTCTTCATTTCCAAGTTCAAACCTTCAAAACTAGGGTCTTACCAAATAGTTAATCCAAGCTTAAATTCAATCCCTCATGATATAATTGTTACTCATAAGAATGTTTTAATGATTATTCATTGTTTCTTAGTCCCATATTTTATCATTCACGCTATTCTCAAATCCATGCCTGATTTACATGATATTAGTTAAGATTTCAAGCATATGATCAAGTTATATGAGATTTATCAGTTTCAAAACTACTATGCACTATTTATCATAATTTTGCGGATTTAATCCATATTAGTAGGCATACCATGTTTCCCCATGAAATTTATTATTTTCATAGACTTATAATTATAAACCCTCGATAAGTTGGTAAATTCGTGATTTTGGACTCGTGCTATGAAATTTCTCTTTTTTTCCTATTATGATCTGCTTTTAATATTATCATTTTTAGTTGCATTATTTAGAGTTGGTGGGTTATGAACACCAAATATCTAGGATTTCATACATGTATTAGTTGACATATTTTGAGTACTTCAGATTATGCATATGTTGCTATTTTTAAGAATATTACTGTATTGAGCATATATATCATTTTTCAGTGTCATTCAGTTGGGAATGGTACTTTGAACCATGTGAATGCAGGGATGAAGCCTAACTCATCAGTTAGGAATGAGACCTTTAGTAGAAGTCTGTAAGTTCCAGAACTCGACGCCACCATATGTTATAAGGGGTCACCCACCAGTTAGGACAGCCACCCTAGTCCTTTGGGAGATCAATTTAGTGGATCTACGCCAACCAGTGTTAGTACCTTTACAAAGGTACTAGAACCCTTCTAACTGGGGTTACAAGTTGGACCCTAATTTTATCAGATTGGGGTATGTCCTTTATTTTTATGTCCCACAACCCTCAAATCATGTTTCAATTTATGTTTCAATTCAGACTATATATGACCTTGTATTTAGTTATTCAGTTTTCATGCAGTACATGTTTATACGTGGTCATTGGATCAGTTCAAATCCCACAGTTTCAGACCGAATATTCATACATGACCCTTAGTTTAGTTTTACTTTCTTTTATATGATGATTTTTCAGACTATCACAACTTTTACATACAAACATGTTTTAAATACATATTTTAGCAAATGGTTTATGCCCTAAATTTCAAAGCATGTTTTAAGTATTTTCTTGACTAGTGGATATCTCACATACATAGTACATTCCAAAGTACTGATCGCATACCTCTTCTGCTAATATTTTTCATGTGATGTAGATTCATGTGCTTACTCTCAAGGTCATAGTTAGGCATATCACAACATTCAGCCAGCAAGTGATGAGTTCTCTTATTTCGAGGACTCAAGTCTGTTGCAGTTCTTGTATTGTATTTTCTTATGAATATGTATTGATTAGGGATAGTAGGGGGTCATGTGCCGACTACCTATAGTCAGTGTTAGTAGAGGCTTCATAGATGGCCAATCAGAATCATTTTACGTAGTTTAAGTTCCTCTTTCTTTCATATTGTTGTGATATGAACTTTGAATAGTAATGTATTAAAATAACTGATCTCATAATTAAGCTTCCACTCAGTTAATTTAGATTTTGTACTTGTTTTAATCAGTTGGTCAAGCATTATGCCAGTACATGGATTACCTTGGGATCACTTGTGGTTTTAAGTATCGTGTTATAACTAGGGGGTAATCTTGGATTGTGACACGATCCAAATTAAGAAGTGAGAAGTAGACATTGAACCTCAATTTAAAATGATAGAAACAGGCACACCATAAAAATAAATTGTCTCACAAATATAGATATTGGCCAACCTCTCTACACTGAAAGAAACCTAAACAGGAATCGAATAACCAGACTTGGTCAATATCTACGATGACCCAAACACTATTAGAACCATAAGAAGTTCGAGGCAACCCAGTCACGAAGTCTATAGTAATCCATTCCCATTTTCACTCAGGAATGGATAACCTCTGAAGCAAACCACCTAGCCTTAAATGCTCGACATTCACATGCTGGCAATAGAGGCAACGAATTATAAAATCCACCACATCCTTCCTCATACCACCCCACCAGAAGTCCTGTCTCAAATCACAATAAATCTTGTTTAATTTCTAGATAAGAGGAATACCTAGAACAATGAGCCTCCTCCAAAGTAAATCTCAACCAATCACCCACTCTCATCACACAGACCCGACCTTCAATCCTCCAAAATCAACCTGTAAGGCCAAAGATCTCTTCTAGTCAAAAGATGTATGAAGCAACCCATGTTATTCGACATTTGACTCAAGGCACCCAAAATCATATTAGTTTTGCTCAAACGATACAGAGTTGTAAGGTTATAGTCCTTAAACAAATCAAGCCAACAATGCTGCCTAAAATATTAAGATGTCATTGGGTGAGGAAATAGTGAAGGCTATGATGATTCAAGATGATCTCATAATAGACTATACAAGTAGTGCCTCCATAACTTTAAATCAAATACAACTGCACACAACTCTAAATCCTTGGTAGGGTAATTATTCTCATGGGGATTTAACTAAAGAATGCATACACAATCACCTTACCATCCTGCATCAACACAATACCTAACCCAACACAAGAAGTATCATAAACGATGGTAAAACAACACCTCTTTGGGCAAGGTCAAGATTGGAGTTCAGGTTAATAAATCCTTGACATTTTAAAAGTTCACCTCACAAGTATTAGACTACTGAAACAAAATCTTCTTCTATGTCAACTTAGTCAAAGGAGTCACAGTAGATGAAAAACCCTCAAATAAGTATCGATAGTAGCTTGCTAAACTAACAAAACTCTAACTCTCAGTAGGAAAGGTAGGCCTAGCCCAATCATGAACCACTGTAATATTGGTCGGATTGACCATGATATCATCCTTGGTCACCACGTGACCCAAGAAAGATATTAACTCCTACTAAAACTCGTACTTGGACATCTTAGCATATAACTTCTCATCTCTTAACCTCTAAAGCACAATTCAAAAATGTTTTTCAAGATCAGTCTCACTTCTAGAGTAAATCAAGATATTATTAATAAATACAAAACAAAAGAGTCGAAATATAGTTGAAACACTAGATTTATCAACTCTATGTACACGGCCAGGGAATTGGTCAACTTGAAGGACATGATCAAGAACTCATAATGACCATATCAAGTCTAAAAAACTATATTCAAAATATCCAAAGCTCTAATCCTCAACTGGTGATACTTGAACCTTAAATCAATCTTCAAAAATACCGAAGCACCCTTAAACTGATCAAGAAAATCATCAATAAGAGGAAGAGGGTACTTATTCTTAATCATTTCCTTATTCAACTACCAATAATCAATACACATGCACATAGACCTATCCTTTTTATTTACAAATAAGATAGGCAAACCCCAAGGTGATATACTAGGTCGAAAAAATCTCTTATATAATAACTCCTACAATTAGTTGTTCAATTCCTTCAAATCTATTGTGTCCATCCAATAAAAAGGAATTGAGATAGGCTTGGTGCCTGACTTAACATTAATAACAAAGTAAATATCATAATCGAGAGGCATATCAAGGAATCAATGAGAAAAATATCCATAAACTCATGGATAATACAAACAGAATCCAAAGAAGAAGGTGAATCCAAACTAGTACATGAATATGGTCCAAATGTAACAAACACCCTCTCTCTACCAGGTGATGATCTTGAAGGAAAGATATAACTCTCTTGGGACCCAAATAAAGTGCACCCTTCCAAGCTATCCTTGGCACACTCGGTAGAGCTAAATTCATAGTCCTAGCATAATAGTCTAGAATAGCATGATAAGAATCTAACCAATTCATACCCAAGATGACATCAAAGTTTTCCATATCTAGGATAATCAGATCTACCTAAGCCTCACTTTTAGAAAGGGTCACAACACAAGATCGATACACTCTATTCACCACTAAAGAGTCTCTTATAAGGAAAGATACATGAACATGCATGGCAAGAGGCTCACTAGTATAATCAAAATACAAAGCAAAATATACAGACACATAGGAGAAAGTCGAACCCAAATCAAATAATATAGATACAGACTGAAGCAAATAGGGATGATACCTGTGATAATAGCATTGGAAGCTTCTTCCTATGGTCTGGAGGGTATAACATATCATTGTTTATGTCTCCCACCTAACTAAATAGACCCACGACCAATCTTGCGGGCACCACTACCTCTGCCACGTGAACCTCTAGTAGTACCTCTACTTTTTTGAGGGTTACCTCTCACTATCAATAAAAAGGTAGGGTTGAAAACATGTCTGGATAGTTATTTGTAAAATTTCCAAACTCATCACACATATAGCAAACTCTGCAGGCTGACTTAATAGAAAGAGATATGACTGATCTAGAATGACCATCCCGAAGTGCTAAACCAAAAGACCTATAATCTAAACCTTGAAAGGCTTCCTGGACTGGTCAACCATGATACTCATGGGAACCTCTAGAATCTCTACCTCAAGGAGTACGAGTACTGGACTCACCCTGATAACGCACCATCTTAGAACCTCCTCGAGAAGCTTGAAGAATAAACCTAGTCATATTCGCATAATCCACTATACTCAAAAATGATTCCCTTGACACTACTATCTAGGTAATGGCCAACTGAAGTGGAATATCCAATACATTTAAGAACTTCCAAATTTTCTCAAACTTTGTGGCAATACTCAGCAAAATGATCCTAAGTCATCACTGGAGAACCTACAGGTATGCAATAAATAAGTGACCTCCACCAATATCTGGCTATATCACTCAACTGGTAGGTAGTGTAAGAAACCCCATACAACTCCAGTGATCCAAGGTTATGCAACTTCTCATGACAATCATTCAAGAACTTATCGGCATCTTTACCCTCAACACTACTAAACATTGGTGTATTCAATGAGTAAATATCTCAAACCTCTTTTGATCCTCAAAAGACATAACTATACCTTTAACAATATGAAGCACAGTGAATCTATCTAGCTAAGATCCCACCTGAAGAGGTAACATAGATGAAGGCTGAACCCCTGACCTTGGAATACCATACTCGAATACCAACACAAAAGGAGGAACAATACTCAAAGTTTGTGGAGTACCATATGCTAATGTTGGTACCACTGGAGGATCAACACTCGGAGCCAAAAAAACACCATAAACAGGCTTTGGCATAGATGGAGGCATAATACTCAGAGCTAGAGAAACACCAGGTGTACTCTAAGGAGCAACCTCAAAATGAGTCAGCAAATGAATCAACAATGTCTCCAAGAACGGGGTAGATGTACTCTACAGAACTTGAGTGGGTACCACATCTATTGTGTTCTATCTGAGGCTTAGGGGAGATCCCTTTAGTACTACCTTTAAAAGGGGAGGATCATCATACCCGTTCTCTATCTCTAGCTCATCCATGACTTGGAACTTTCCCCCTAGACTGGGCACTTTGCTTGGATAATGGCTCAGCATCTCTAACATCAAAAGATCTAGTCTTACTATTTGTGTAGAAAAAAGTGAGATATGAATTAAAACATAAGAGGTGTAGGATTCACATAATAAGGTATAAAATAAATGAGTTTCCTAAGGATATCTTATGGCCTCTTAAAGATAGATACAGTCATCTACAAACCTATCTGAGACTCTACCAGACACCTTGTTCTTACACTTATGAGACCAATGAACCTAGCTACTTTGATACCAATTTGTCATGACCACAAAATAAGGATTATAATGGCACTTATCTCATTTAAGCCTTGGCAAGTAAGACAATCACCCAAACTGAGATAAAAAGTGAAAACAATACAAAAATCCCAAGGCAAGACTTCTAGAATGAAGTCAAACCATACATATACAAAAATAGTAGAAACATACATAGCAACAATACCATACATCACCCCAAAACCTAGTGTCTCCATGTAGGAACAATCTACATACAACTCAAAGTCTAAAACTACAATCGATAATCCAAGAAGGAACATAAGTCTGTCTTTAAATACAGCCAAGATATAAACTAGATAAGATGAGGTTAGAGATGGACCCCATAGGTCATACATAGAGATTAATGTCTCAAACAACCAATAAGATCATAGGACCCTATGTGGGAATATAACATGAATAGCACTATTTTTCTTATTAATATCCATACCCATAATATGCTTTTATATCAATTTTAACTATCAACCTAGTCTGAAGAAAGTTAAACTATAACCTGCCCCCAAAAAAAAAAACCGATCCAAATTGTCATCAACAGGGAGCCTGCCCTTCTAAAATGAGCTCAAAACTAAATAAAACATATAACTACATTAAAAGAAAACTAACAATACCCATATTATCTATTTTTGAGTCGGAGTCAAAATGGAGCCCTAAAATGGGTTTACAAAAAGGAAGGGTAAACTTGGAGTTTTTATTCATAAATAGTTACCCATGATTCAAGGAAGCCATATAATAAAATCAAAGTGAAAATAGTTTTAAAATGAGGTTTAACATTGACGAAAACTATTTTAGGCCTTACGGGCTGAAATTCCGAAATTTCACTTTTGAAATTGTGTTTTAACAAGCTTTAGAAAACAGAAAGAAAAATAAAATAATTTAAATAGGGATTTGGAGCTTACCCAAGCTTGAATATAGATGAAATCGCCCAAAAACATTTATACCTGAAGCTCAACTCAAAAATGATGAAAAATCAAGAAAAATCAATTTTATATAGATGCACAACTATGATCACTTAAGCGACTAAATGATCACTTATACGACTAAATGATTTCTTATGTGACTAAATGATTGGTTAAACGAATAGGTCATCGCTTAAGAAACTAGGGATATATCAGGAGGCTACTTAAGTGGCCTCTTTGTTTCCTAAGCAACCATTGCTTAAGCATCTGCATTAGCTGATGTTGTACTATTTGAAGACTTAGAAATTTTAAGTCTCCACCTTGGGATTCATGCAAAATATCAAGAATATATATGAACTATAGTACCCTATCAAATTCAATGCTTTGGACTCAATGGCAACATCAAATTTTTGAAAAGAGGTTGCTTTCACGAAATTGATCCACAAGACCAAATTTCACAATTTCCCGAACAAAGGGTCAAAATGAGATATAAAATCTGTAAAATTATATCAACCATGCTACCAACCAAAAATCAACATCTAGCTCTACTTACACAATCCATTTTTCCATCCGACACAAAGAACAAAAGATGTTGACTGAAGTCAACTACGAAACCTTTTTAACCTCTAAAAAAACAAAACTTGCACCAAAATACATTGAGAATCATGCCTATCATCACCAAACCCCATAAATATCATGTAGCAACCATGGGGAGAGGTAAACTAGTCAAATAACATAAAATGCATAATTTACAAAATCAAGTCATTACACCTTTAGCAAACACAAAGTCCCCATTAGAATTCCTTATACAAAATGCGGCTAAACTAGGTCTTTAATTTCCCCTAGAAGTTCCATCAATGTTGCATTTAATATAGTTGATAGGTGGGAGAATCCACTTCATAATCTTAAAATTGTAGCTAGGCCTATATTCATCTAAATCTACCACAGTAGTAGGACAACTTTTACCTTCACAATGCACCCAAAATCGACCTTTATTAAAACTTCTGATTGTCTCAGTATTTTCCTGAATAATCTTCCCAATAGAATAGTACCATCATGTCAAACTGTATTTCTTTTTTTTTGGATAAATCATAGCATTTAGTAGGCACCACCTGATAAATTGTAACGCCCTAAAAATCTATCCCGAGACGTCACATGGTGCTTAGGACCACAAGTGATCCCAAGCTAACCCTTCTACTAGCATAACTCATAAGAAACTGAATAATATATATAACATGACTAAGTTTACTGTGCAGAAACATAAAATGATGAAATCTGTGAAATTACAATACTGATAAAGTTTTACAATATGATAAATCTGAAGGATGAAAACTGAATTTACATGACTGACTCTAGCTGACATCTATTAAGCCGCTACTATACTAACTATAGATAGCTAGGATGCGAACCCAACTATCACTAATTAATACATATGATTAAGAAAGTAAAGTACATAAATAAATCTAACTAAAGTCACAAAGTAGGAGGGCTTATCATCTTGTTGGCTGGAATCTACAACTGTCTGAGTTTGAATGTGCATACTAAAACTTGTACCTATATTATGAGATAATGTAGCATATAAACATATATGTAGACCAGTACTTTGAGGATGTACTGAATATATGGGAGTGAATGCATGATTAAAACATAATATCATCACAATTTATAAAGTCATACATGCTAAATGTAAGTGACTCACATAAGCTGGAATATTTGAAAACTAAAATCTAAAATAATTAGAAGAAAATCATGCTTTATAAATCTAGTGAGTCATAACATTTAGTTCTAAAAGCTGTGCTAGCATTCTGTTTGTAAATCATACCGTCTAAGTGTAACTAGACTCACTCTTAAATTTGAAACCTGAAGACTAGCTAAAATCTTTCTGTAGAGCATAATCTGAGTAAAATTTGTGATCCTTTACACTTGGTTTTCCAAAAGCTTTTCTTTACTAACAGAAAAATACTCTAAAACAACTTTCTGTAAGGTTATCTTTAAGGATTTAGGGAATTCTCTTTTCAAAGCTGTACTCTAAGGATAATACTTTATCTTTTATCTGAAGGAAAAATACTTTTCAAAGCTTTTCTTTACTATTATGACTTAGAGACTTTGGGAACTTTGGAAATCTTTTTTTCTTTTTGAAACTTTGGGACTTAGGAACTTGGACTTGGGAGTTTCTTTTAATCGACATAAACCATGTGAGCTAACATGGAGTTCAACGTCTTTCCCATGTTAGGAGAGTTGTTCTACCCTTGCCATCAGAATAGAACCTTAACTTTAGTGATCTCTATCTTAGCCTACTATGGGTAAATTTAGAAACCTACGGTGGCATGTAGTTCTGGGACATGAGACCTTGGAATCATACCAAATCGGTGCTAAATATTACTCTCTTACGTAGGCTCAGCACTTTAGGAATCCACCTTAAAAAAACACAAAGGTTTCTTTTTTCATTAAATCACAAAGTGTATGAATAGTGTGGATTCCTATCTTAGCTTAGGATCAAAACATCAACTTTCATTAAATATTGGGAATCAATTTGCTATAGGAGAACTTAAGGTCACAGTCTTCTTGAAAAACTCAAAATAATTCTTGATATAGATGTAACAATCAAACAACTTTCAAGAACATGATATTAAAATCTCAATAGTTGATCTTAGGGATAAAAAATTCATGCTTTAAACTCATGAAAATTTACAAAAACACTTTATACTCAACATCATTCTTGATATATTTCAACAATATCAATCTATAAAAAGGGAAATGCAATTCTTGATATAAATTCTCAATTCAAAGAATAAATACGTGGGATAAACATGCAAATTCAAGGTTTAAATCACTTATAATCCCATAACCATCAAACAAGATGATTTGGGTTAAATCCCAATATGTAAATCGTGAAATCTTTAATAAAATTCAAGTCTTTGGGCACAAGAATGAAAGAATTGTTCTTGTTCAAACCGTACATACCTTAATTGACAATCTTAGAAGAGAAAGCTTGAATCATGGATTCCCATGATGCTTTTGAAGATGAGTTCTGTGAGTTCTTGTATTGGGAAACCTTAATCTTGAGTTATATTGGAGAATTAATGGTGGAATCTTGGGTTTCTTAGAGAGTAAGTATGAGCCTTAGGGTTTTGCTATTTGAGATGAAATGATGAATAATGAGATATCTTTGCTTCTTTAGGGGTGAAATTATGTGTTTTGGATGAATTTGGGTGAGGGGAATTGACTAAAGTGACCCTAGGCCCTTTTGGAATTGAATTAGTATGTAGAATAGCTTCGGATCCACGTCAATTTTTCGTGTTGAGGCAAAGTCAATGCGACGCGTCAAGATCGCATTGGATTACTGCCTCACACAAAAAATGCCATAACTTTTACTCGATTATCAGATTTTTGCGAAATTGGTATCGCTGGAAAGATAATTCAATTATCTACAAATTGGTGGGTCTTGAGTTGAAAAATTCTATGTATATAAAATGTTATACACGTTTAAAAGTAGGCCCTTGTAGAATCAAACACCAAATGTTGGACGAATCAAATGACCTTAGCTCAAGTTTGTTCTAAGTCATTGCTATGAATATTTTTCACCTCTAAACCACTTCATAGACTATGATAATGATCGAGAAATTTATATTCATATGGAAATCATTTGGATTATAGCTTAGATGTGCTGGAATGATGATTAGAATTCTAGCACAAAAATATGGGGTATTACATTATCTCCTCCTTAAAAATATTCATCCTCAAATGTGGCTAATTAAGCTGAAAATACTGAGGAATCTGAGGCTATACACTATCATGTACAACTGAAATAAACTAAATCACTAAATCTTGAACATAATGAGCTACTGAACTGATCTTTGAGTGCATGAATTCTCATGAAAATAGCTATATGGCGAAGATAGAAACGAGAGTGTCAACTTATAAGTGACCATTACTTTACGCTGGATCTAATCTCATAAGAATAAAATGAGAGGTTTATAACATGAAAACTCGAGGTACTTCAATATCCCCCTCTTGGGATCATTCGTCCCCGAATGATACTAATTTGTTTGAAATACAAGAAAAACATTAAGATGCTACAAAGGATACTCACAAACTGAATCATGACTTTAATATTTGAAACTGAAACTGATCCATGATGTGTATCCTAAACTGAATTCATAATTTACATAGATACAAGCCCATTACCACTTAGAATGGACATACTCAGAAAACCTCAGGTAGTAAGACTAGACTAAATTGAAAAATAGAAAACTATATAAATTTGTCTGTCTGACTGTTAAACTGGACTACTGGCTACACGGACTGATTCATACTGAATGATCACAGCCAAATTGTGTATTTCTTCAATACTCTTTTAGGAAGTTCTAACGATATTAGGGAGCAAAGAGTTTTCCGCATGACCTGAATAAGACATCCGACTAGGGAATCACAACACTTATACAACTCTATAGCTTGAAACATAGACATATATATTATAAGCTAGGTTAGAATTTCTAGGCCTTAGGCAATGCAACTTCTTACTTTCAAGCTTAGCAACCCTTCTCGAATACTCCCTCAACTATACTATTCCAATTAAATACCATACTCACTTGATTCAACTTCTAATTCTCACATAGGTATTGATAAACCTATCTACTAAGGTCTAAACTAAACTAAGTCCTCTCACTAAGGTCAAGCATAACTCAAAATCATGGGGTACTACATATAACACAATAACTGAACTGGACTACCGACGCGATATGCAACGCATCGCGTTGCTCCCTACCAATGCGATATATACCGCACCGCAACCATATCGCGTTACGTTACTATATTTACCATCGAACCTCGCTCAAAAATCTAAAACTTACATGAGATGTGCTATTGACAACCTCAATCATGAATTCACTTAAGGACTTACATTCTAAGGTCGGGAAAGTTGGAAACTAATGCACACTACATTCATCCACTTATACACCAACATGACATTTAAGCCTATGTCAATAACCTCATATAGATGTCTAAACAACCACCCTTAATGGCATACTCCTTGTATTCTGTAAACCTCTATCACAACAACTCCCACACACTACCCTAAGAATACATACACAAAAATTTCAACTAACCACAACATATATCAAAGACTTCGCTTCAATATTACTTCATACTCATGGCCTTATCTAAAACAAACATATAATGATCTTTCATCAATAAGAAATACTTACTCATCACCACTATCATTACATAAGGAGAAGTATCTAAAAGGTTAGAACATGAGACCTTGAAGCATGAAAGGATACTATATGAAACTTGACACTTAACTGAGGCCTGAGAATAGAGAATCAACCTCATAGATTCATTAAAGTGATCTGAATTGAGGGAATACACGGCTATATGCTGAATCTCGCCAATCATTAGGAGTGTAGTAGGAGTTATGAGAACTAAGCATACTATAGAGCATGAGTACATGAGTCATGATCTGCATGATCTAAGTTTAGAATCCATGATGTCATGGAGCATAATCGGTACTGTTGAGTGAACTGGAACTGCTTATGCTAGGAACTAGAAGTATACATGATTTTTTTATAATGTGCATAGATATAAACTAAGGTCATGGAACCGATATATAAGGCATGAGTAGATAGAGGTATTGGGATAACTGAAAATACTAAAATAGGAATGGGTTGAGCCTCACCCTCACTTGGTGATATTCTATAACATACTGGCATTACTACTAAAATCTAAGAGCCTGACTTGGTTTCTCATTCAATCATTTCCCCCTTAGCTTTAAGCAATCACTCTAAGTCTGTGAACTACTAAATAAACTTTAATCTAAACTGCAATCACTTTACTCTAGAGTCTAGAATATAATCAATACACATAAAACTAAACTTACCTTAAAGGAATATATCTTCACGTGTAGCACCCAATGTTAATACCTCCTCCTGAGATTCAACTCTTAGATTTCTATAGCCCTAAAAGTCATCATATAACAACTTAAACACTTACCTAACATGGATATATCCAAACCCTTGTTGAACTATACTAACTTCCTTCATAGTCTACCAATATTACATCTCTAAACTTACACTAATATATCGAACATTATTAACCTATAACTCATAAGTTAACTGGCAAGAACATCATATACCACATAACCTTATTTATACTTATCAATTCAAGGGTACTACTCACCACTCAACACTTAATAAATTTCAAAAATAATAAAAACCCCTTATCACCTTGGGCACACCTCTACATCATATCTGCAACATCACATTAAATTGTGAACAAATAATTTTAAGCTCTTGCATATGCTATTCAAGACTACTAGATCACTTCTATACAACTAGTCACACTAACCAAAAATTATTACATCCACCTTGATGAACATCTACTATTCAAAATTAGTATCTAGTGCTAAGCATAATTAGCAACCCAACCTCACATACTAATCTCACTTGGAATCTATAGAACAAAATATCAAGAAACACTAATTTACTAGGATCTCATAACAACAATAATCAATCATAATCGTATGGCCTATCATATTTACAATCCATTAACACATCATTACTATTTACCCATCTATACGCCTAAACTTCTTTCATAGTCCTATAATTTTTAACTAAATTCCTCTATAACCTCAAGGGAAGCCTAACTTAACAATACTAAACCACCAAATATTTCATTAATAATCTAAAGGGGTGATCCTTTCAAGACCCTTTTGTGAGACTTCTGAAACTTCTGCTAGAAAATCTGAGAGCATTATCTAGGAAGGAACTGGAACTTGCTAGTTATGTTATATCAAGAATAATACATAGATGAGGAATTTTAGAGTAACACATGAATAGATAGGACATTCTTAGAAAAAAACTTTACTGCATGATCAAGAGTAGGAAAAAAGGAAATTTTTCTTAAATGCCTCGTAGCCTCTTGAAGAAACGTACAGACGTCTCTGTACTGTTCTAGAAAGCACTATTAGACACAGCTTCATAGACATCGTAGGACACTTGAACTTTGTGCTCTGATACCAAGTTTGTAATGCCCCAAAAATCTATCCCGAGATGTCACACGCTGCTTAGGACCACGAGTAATCCCAAGCTAACCCTTCTACTGGCATAACTCATAAGTAACTGAATAATATATATATAACATGACTAAGTTTACTGTGAAGAAACATAAAATGATAAAATTTGTGAAATTACAATACTGATAAAGCTTTACAATCTGATAAGACTGAAGGATGAAAACTGAATTTACATGACTGACTCTAACTGACATCTGTGAAGGCTCCACAATACTAGCTATAGATAGCTAGGACACGACCCCAACTATCAGTAATCAATACATATTATTAAGAAAGTAAAGAACATAAATAAATCTAACTGATGTCCCCAAAGTAGGAGCACTCATCATCTTGCTGGCTGGAATCTACAACTGTCTGAGTCTGAATATGCATACTAAAACTTGTACCTACCTAATGAGATAATGTGGCACATAGGCATATATATAGATCAGTACTTTGAGGATGTATTGAGTATATGGGGTTGAATGCATAAGTAAAACATAATATCATCAGAATTTACGAAGTCATGCATGCTAAATGTAAGTGACACACATAAGCTGGAATATCTGAAAACTAAAATCTAAAATAATAAGAAACAAATCATGATTTATAAATCTAGTTAGTCATAACATTTAGTTCTAAAAGCTATGCTAGTATTCTGTCTGTAAATCATACTGTCTAAGTGTAAAAGGACTCACTCTTAAATTTTAAAACTAAAGACTGTATCTAATATCTTTCTGTAAAGCAAAATCTGAGTAAACTTGGTGAGCCTTTACACTTAGTTTTCTAAAAACTTTTCTTTACTAATAGAGAAATACTCTAAAACAACTTCCTGTAAGGTTATCTTTAAGGATTTAGGGAATTCTCTTTTAAAAATTGTACTGGAAGGAAAATACTAGCTTTTATCTTAAGGGAAAATACTTTTAAAAGCTTTTCTTTAGTATTATGACTTAGAGACTTTGGGAGCTTTGGAATTTTTTATTGTTTTTTGAAACTTTGGGACTTAAGAACTTGGACTTGGGAGTTTCTTCTAACCGACATAAACCATATGAGATGACATGGAGTCCAACATCTTACCCACATTAGGGAAAGTTGTTCTACCCTTGCCATCGAAATAGAACCTTAACTTTAGTGATCACCATCTTAGCCCACTATGGGCAAATTTAGAAACCTATGGTGGCTCGTAGTTCTGGGGCATAATACCATTGAATCATACCCAACTCGGTGCTAAATACTAATAGTTCTATTCCTATGGCAAGGGTAGAACAGCTCTTCCTAACATGGGTAAGACGTTGGACTCCATGACAACTCATATGGTTTATGTCAGTTAGAAGAAACTCCCAGTAGAAAAATTAAAAGTACAACTTTTAGAACAAAGCATTATGACTTACAAAGATTATCTATATTTTACCTACTCGAATTTTGTTATTTCGCAATACATGTTTTATTTGAGCCAAGGTGAGTCATTTACACTTAGCATACACCATTTCAATGTTTTGAATGAATTTTAAATTATTGATTTACCTATGCATTCACTCCCATATGCTCATTACATTCCAAAAGTACTAATCCACATATACGTCTATGTGCTACATTGTCTCATAATATAGGTACCAGTTGTAGCCCACACATCATAATCAAACAGTGTGCAGCTTCTAGTCAGTAGGTGATGAGTCTTTTTTATTCTAGGGATTGAGTCAATCATAGCTCTAGTAGCATCTTGTTTTCTTTTTTCAGTCGTCTTGACTCGGGATAGATGAGGGTTATTTCTCGGCTACCTATAGACAATACTAGCAGAGGCTTCATAGACAGTTAGTATAGTTGATGTATTGAATTTTAGTTTTTTTTGTCTAACTAGAGTTGTAATCATTTTATACAATTTTGTATTGAACCTACTTAGTGAATTTATATGTTTCACTTATTTCTTTTAGATTAATATATTTTCTTAGTTGCCCATGAGCTATGCCAGTATAGGGGTTAGCTTGGGATCACTTGTGGTCCTAAGCACCTTGTGGAATCTAGGGGTAGTCTCGGGGTGTTACAAACTTGGTATCAGAGCTCAGAGTTTAAGTGTCCTAAGGTATCTATGAAGCTATGTCTAGTAGAGTCTTACTGAACGGTACGAAGACATCTGTACAGTTCTTTGAGAGGCTACAGGGCATTTAGGAAATATTTCCCTTCTTCATGCTTTAGATCATGCTATAAAGTTGTTCTCTCAGAAACTTTTATTGGTTCGGGTGTAACTCCATAAATCTTTATCTGTAACCTTTCAAGATAACATGAGTACTAGGTTCCAATTTCTCTCTAGATAATGCTGTCAGATTTACTATCAGTAACTTCAGAAGTCACACATGGGGCTTGAGAAGAGATCGCTAGTCTGTTGTAAGTTCCTCAGTTGAACGTTATTTCCTCGTCCTTATGAGTTATTCATTTAAGATAGAGTAAGATATGTATTCAGATTCCTTGTTAACCCTTAAATACAGGCAGTGCTCATGAGAGGAGATAGTATGAATCCAGATTGTTAAATATAGTTTGCATTCAAAGAATGTTATGACTTTGAGTGTTATGATTCATAAGTGGTAGAAGCTTCTTATAGTTGAAAGTATGGATTTGGAAGTTTAGTGACAAAAAATATGGTAATGAGAATTGATCGAATATGTATAGATGAACTTTAACATTTGATCAAATTAGTAGTGAGGTGATATGTCCTTGTGTGTTAGTTTAGTAGAAGGTAGAGAAGGGGTTGTTAGTTAAGGTGAATTGTTGTTCACTTGAAGTAGGAAAGGAGTTATTAATGGTAGTTATTTTATTAGAAAGGAATAGGTTATTGATTAAAGTATTTGGTGGTTAAGTATTGGGAATTTAGGCTTCTCTTGAGGTTGCAATGATTTTAGTTGAAACTTATAGAGCTATGAATAGAATTTAGGTGTATATATAGGTAAATGGTAGTGATGTGTAGAGGGAGGATGTGCTAGTAATAAGGTAGGCCATACGATCATGATCAATTATCGTTATTATCAGATTCTAGTGGACTAGTGTTTCTTGATGCTTTATTTTACAGCGTCCAAGTGAGAATAGAATCAGCGGTTGGGTTGTAAATAGTAGATGATCATCAAAGTAGAAATAATGATTTCTTGGTTAGTGATACCTGCTATATGGAAGTGATTTAGCAGGCTTGAACAGTATATTGTAACACCCCAAGAGTACACCCTGGACATCACAGGGTGCTTACAGTCCTGAAGGACCACAAACTAGCCATGACCTGGTAACTGCTGTGAGCGTTGAATAAAATAATAAAGTACATGTGCAGAATTTAACTGGAAACACCTTAAGCTTTTTAGCAACTAAAAAAAATACTGAATTATGGTTTTAAAATGTCTAAAAACATATTGTCAATGCTAATAAAACGACTGATAGTAATAATGGAAAACTGACTAACTGTCTGTATTAGTCTAAAATCCTCTAAACTTACTGAATGTGGAGTTGATCGGACAAGCCCCCAACTAAATCCAATAGACTATTGAATTAAAAGGCTAAAATAAATATAAACGGTCCTTGGTATATAAGGACTAACCACTGCTACTGTTGCTGATGGGCTGGAATATCTAAATATGGTCAGGAACCTGAGCGTCTGAACCTATGATATTAAATATCATAGCACAAGAAAATAGTATACGACTAATACTTTGAATGTACTGGTATATGAGATAAGGTTAGTCTGAATGCATGGGCTAACTATGCATAAAAATAGTAGTAACAGACATGCATGGAAACATTGACATCTGACTGAAAAAAGCTAGTATCTAAGTGGCTAAATACCATGAAATAACATATGCATGGATACATGGAAACTGTTAAATCGGAGTATGCTTGACCAAGCATATAATATGTTTCTAAAATAGTCTGTAAATAGAAATACTGAAATGTAATAACTGAATAACTGAAAACTATATGCTATGGTCAAGCAAAATTGAACTGATTTCTGAATTGAATACTTAAACTAAAACTATGAGAGATATCATCTAACCAACATGCCCCAGTCTGAGCAAATCGTGGTCCAACCTGTGACCCCAGTTGGAAGGGTGTTATTACCATGCCACTGGTACTAATAATGGCTTTGAGTGAACCCTAACTGGCAAGAAGACATTTTCTAAACCCTCAACCGGCAGAAAAACTCATGATATATGTATAAACCCTAAACTGATAGGAAGACATCTCAACCTATGCTAGCTACATAGTTCTATAACTCAGGATTGCTACTAAGGGTCAAACCCTAACTAGAAGGAATACCCCCATCTCTAGGTTCGCTCGGTGCTGAATCCTACTCCCAACTGAACTAACTCAGATTACTGAACTGATTTAAGTTTGACTGATTATGATAGCTAACTAAACTGATAACACTCATATACATCTGAACCCATTGTGAAAATACTGAGACTAAGTAAACAACTAAGTTTCGGGTATTAATAACCCCCAAGACTCGATAGCAATAGCAATAGGAATACATGAAAGCATTTGAAACCATAATAAGAAATTATCACTAAAAATCCATCACTTTGGCATTTCATCAAACACATGGGGATGGGGATACCTTTAAATGTGATGAGATAGTACGATCATATGACAAAATCATAAACTAAGGTTATGAATTCTCATGAACATGATATGGAAACCACAATATTTAGAACATACTATAATAAATTCCACTTGAAACCTATTGTAATCTTAACTTGAAGTTTAAGTGGAAAGAATTTCATGAACTTAACCATAGGAATGAGTGAAACATGTGGGAATAGCATAATTGCAATACTAACACCATACTTGGGGATCTAACAATGAAATTTCCATCATTAAAACTTTTAAGGGAAACCTCCATCGAATAACACTTGAAAACACCCTTGATAATCAAATTCATAAGAGTTTCATGTAGTTAATTCATTTAAAACATGAAAAAAAATCATAATTTAACATTAAAGGAGATTCTTGTACTCCATGGGTAAAAAGGACCCATTGATGAACATCACACATACCTTAAAGTTTTAATCTTGAAAGAGAATCAACCTTTCTTGAATATTCTTAGATTCAGAAACATTGTTTCTTGATTATCTTGAAGAGAATGTATTGGAATCTTGATGTTCTTGGGAGATGAACTTACGAAGAAGTGCTAATCTTGTTCTTTGGGAATAAAGAGGGTTAATGGCTTTTAAAATTGACTGATAATGGCTAAGTACGTTTATTTCATGATTTAAGTTGTGGGAGGTAGGGTTTGAGTCAAGGAAAAGACCAAAATACCCCTCTGAAGCTAAATAAGAGTTGTAGAAATTTTTAGTTGATGACTTGAGTTAATAACTTATCAACTATTTGATGGCTTATCAACTCAAGTCATCACTTTTGTAGCTAAGATTGCTATAGGTGATGACTTGGTTGATAAGTCGTCACTTAGTTGATGACTTATCACCTCAAGTCGTTACTTTGAAGCTGAAGTTGATGACTTTCTAGTTTGGGCTGACGACTTGGCTGATAATTTGTCACTTAGTTGATGGCTTATCCCTTCCCGTCCTCATTTTGTTGACAGACTAACATGCAGAGGTAAAATGAGTATAACTTTTCACTCCAATATCAGATTAAGGTGAAACCTAATACGTTGGAAATAAGACTCAAAGAAATTTTATTTAATATAAAGTAGGACACCTGAATTGATAAATACTGGGAGATATACTTGTTTAAATTTGACCCTAGTTGGAACATTTTTTAAAACTCTATCAATAGAAAACTCCTCAACTCTTCTTTGAGTTAGGAGGGTATTATGACCTCAATCAATATACAAAGATATTCTCAAACTTATATCTGCTAATCAAACATGTATATAAATAGAATAATTGGGTTCAAGTCTGTACGCATAGGAACAACGATTTAAATTCTAGCCCAAAAATGTGGGGTGTTATATTATCTCCCTCTTGGAAAGATTTGTCCTCGAATAAGACTGGTTAGACTGAGAGTGTCGTGCAAAGTTAGCTAAGAGCATATACTGAATATGCATGAATTTGAACATGATTTAACAACTAAGTCTAGGCATGATATCTGAAGTGAACTAACCTCGTGAATACATGCACTGACTTAAGAATGGTTATAAGGATGAGACAGAAACGAGATAGCCAACTTATGAGTAATTATTACCTCAAGTTGGATTTGGTTTCATGAATAAAATATAAGATATGTAGGACATGAAAACTCGGGATATTAAAACACCCCCCTCTTGGTATAGTTCTCTCTTAGAATGATACTGACTTGGCTGAAATACTAAGAAAGGACTAAGAATGGGACACTTAGGGACTGAATCATGACTGAATATCTGGAAT
This sequence comes from Capsicum annuum, assembly GCF_002878395.1. Taxonomy (NCBI): domain Eukaryota; kingdom Viridiplantae; phylum Streptophyta; class Magnoliopsida; order Solanales; family Solanaceae; genus Capsicum; species Capsicum annuum. Next base: position 75,869,976 of record NC_061115.1, on the reverse strand, counting down.
CTAAACCTGATGCATGAACTGAACTGACCTGAATTCATAATTTGCAGGGGTGTGAATATTTTACCTCATGAAATAACCTTATTCATGACACTTTTGATAGTATGACTAGATGGAAAGATGGAAAACCATAGGGACTTGCCTGTTTGACTGGTAAGCTGCATTACTTGTTATACAAACTAACTCATACTGAAAGCTTATACTTAATTGGAGTATTTCTTTGACACTCTTTCTATGAAGTTCTAATGACTTTAGGCAGCAAATAATTGTGGGCATGGTCTGAATAAGACATCTAAATAATAAATCACAACATGACTAAAATTCTGCAATATAGAACACAGGCCTACAAAACATCAACTAGGATAAAGTTACTAAGCCTTATGCACTGCATCTACTAACTTTAAAGCTTAGCCATACTTCTCAAATACTCCCTCAACCAAACTTTCTACTTCAACACCGCACTTCACTTGAGGCTACTGAAAATATTCTTATAAGCACTGATAACCCACTATGTACAAGCCAACTTGAATCTACAAAATGCACACATAACACTGTAATACTAGTCTGAGTCATGAATTCAATACATTCTGCATTTTCATAACTTTCCATCTCCTAAATAATTCTGATTACCCTTTTAACAACTAAATACATACATTTACTAGCCATTCACTAACGTATAATGCATTTATTCACTTACATACCAACATGACATTCAATCCTATCTTCATAACTACAACCTTCTATAAAACAAGCATGCAACAATCTTTCCTTAACATGAAACATTTACTCTCTTCCATTAAAGTAATTGCTCATCACTACATCATTTAATAAGAAGAGGTAACTTAAAGGTTAAAACATAAGGACCTAAAGCATGAATGAACACTATAAAGAACTCGACACTTAACTGAGGCCTGAGGAAAAGAATATCAATATTATGGATTCATCAAGAGATCTAAACTGAGGATATACATGACATAATCTGAGTTTCACTAATCATTTAGAGTGTAGCATGAGTCATGGGAACTGAGCATACCGTAAAACATAAATACATTAGTAATGAGTTGCATGACTTGAGTTTGGAGTTCTATAAATTTATGGAATATGATTTGTACTGCAGATAAAATTAGAACTCCTCATACTGGGAACTGAGAGAGTACATGATTTTTCTATAAGGTGCACGAATATAAGCTATGATCATAGAGCTTACATGTAAAGCATGAGTAAATATTGTGATAACTTAAAAAACTTACACTGAGATAAGATCGGGTTGGGCATCATCTTTCTCCTACTGCTTCTCTGCACATACTAGCATCAGTACTAGAATCTGAGAGCTTGACTTGGTTACTTGTTCTACCATCCCCCCCTTATCTTAAAGACATCATTCTAAGCCGGTGGAACCCTTTTGAATAACTTCGAATTGAACTGCAATCACTTTACTCTAGAGTCTAAGACATAACAATGCATATAAATACTATAATCAACCTAAAAGACTACACCTGAGAGTGTAAATCCTACTGCTGATACTTTCTTCTGAGATAGAACTCTTAACTTTCTATAGCACTAACAGTCATCCTATAATAACCTAACCACTAACTAACTTAGAATTCTCAACTCTTCTTTCTATTAGCTCAACCTTTAAAGAATAAAAATTAGATTCTAACACATAGCATGGATATCCCCAAATCTTTAATGAACCTACTACTTTCATGATAACCTACAAATATCACATCTCTAAACTTATATTTTTCCTACACCATGAGAATTACCACTACACCAACATCAGCAACATATAATTTTGAATCACCAAACTTAAATTCTTACACACACTATTTCAAGCCTACCGATTCACCTTTCAAAAAACTAGCCCCATGAATGCAAAATCTACTGAATTTAGATAACACTATCCCACTTTTCTACTGCTAAACTCTTGGGTTCGTGCTTCTAACTCAAGGTTATTGTAACGCCCTACAAAATGGGTCCCGGAGCGTCACACGGTGCTTGAGGCTACGAGTAGCCCCTAGCTAACCCTTTTAGCCATTTTCATTCAGTTCAACACAAATCAACGCGGCTTCCATAAATAACCCTCAAATATCAACAGAGTAATCATCATCCAAGAATAAAAGAATTTCAGAAAGATAGCAAAATACGACTTATTGGTCAACTCCCAATATCTATACTAGTCTGACAAGCCTCTACAAAAATAAATAAAACTAGAGAGTCATTGAGACATGCCCCAACTGACTCATACTCAGTTATCAAATGTAAACAATTCCGTGAAACCAACATCAGAAATCACCTCCTCTAAACATGAGGACTCACCACAATAGAAGATATAGAATAGTGTGCCCAAAAAATCACTGTCAAACCTGGAACTGAGCACCTGAACCTACATTCTGAGAAAATGCAGCCCACATCCGAAGATGTGGGTCAGTACCATGAAAAGGAACCGAGTATATGAGGGTGTATGCAGTTGTATAAACATCATCATCATAAATATTTATAAGAAATATGCAGGATGTATGAAAGACTCACATAGCCCAAAGAAAATCATCATAATGATGAGAGGATGAAATAAGTACAATAACATATGTGAGTCAGCATATAATTTGTCAATCACTTTCAGTTCATCAAGATTATCAATTCTCCTAATGTAAATATCATTTAAATCTTTTAAAAGAATAACTTTCACAATTTCACTTTCAAATCACTTCACCATTCACCATAGGCACAAGGGAACATACACACACACCGGGAGATCCTATAACCGACATAAACTATGTGAGCTACATGGAGTCCAACATACATCCCACGTTGGGGAGAGTCGTCCTATCCTTTCCATCGGAGTAGGACTATCGATATCAAATCTACACAAACTAGTGATCACTATATAAATCAGCCTCAGGCTCACTCCTATGGGGGCACGTAGTTCTAGGAAAGTAAGGTTGCTTTATACCTCCCAGTTCTTGCTAAAGATTTCTCTCGGACTTAGCTCAGATCATTTCAAAGACAATCCAAAACAAAATAATTTTAGTAATATATAAATATACATCGGGAGCCATCATGCTTCCTATCTATCAAAATCAACCACGTTGTTGATTTCTTTCACACTTGAGTTCAAAACAACTCCATTAAGACTAAAAGGTGAAATCATTCAAAATATCTCAAATATACAACATCAACATGTTTATAACACACATTCTCACAAAAATAATTTCCAATGGGGATTCACGACCCAAATATCAAAATCATGATAAATATCATTCAAGATTCATTATTTATATCTCCACACATGTATATTTATCTTTCAAAATCATAAACATCAAGATTTCATAATAATCATCATAAGATATGGGTTCATGCTTTAAATTCGTAAAAATAAAATAAAAATCATGCCTTTGTAAAGAAAATTACTTTTGGGCACAAGAACGAAAGAGAGTTCTTGTTGAAAATTCCCACATACCTTGAATGATGAACTTTAGATCGATACTCATTTTTGAGTTGTTAATCGTTCCTTTGAATGATGGTTCTTGGAGTTCTTGAACTAGGAACTTGGAATCTTGAATAAATTTGCAGAATTAATGGTGAACTTTGGAGGTTCTTGAAGTTGGATGTTTGTTTTTGAGGGAATTTGATGAAATATAACATATAATTCTTCTAATAGGCTTTAATATAGGGTTTGAATGGATTTTGGGTTGGGGGAATGACCGAAACACCCCTAAAAATTAAATAATTCTCGAATCTATCCTTTGGTGGCTTGTTTTGATAGTCTGAAGTAGATCAACCATAACGTTTTACTTCGATATCCAAATTGGATGAAACCAATTTCATTAGAAAGAGGACTCTCATATATTTCCATTGATATATAGTATCTCACCTAGATCATTGTGTACAAGGAGTTATGATCATTTGAAGCTAACCCAAAAATTCACTTTTGATAGGCTGAAGTAGATCGACCATAACTTTTTGCTCCGATAGACAAATTGGATGAAACCAATTTCATTGGAAAGAGGACTCGCAGATATTTCTGTTGATATATAGTAAATCAACCAGATCATTATGTACAAGGAGTTATAATCGTTTAAAGTTGGAGCAAAAATACGCCAGGCCACTTTTTCCTGCACGTTTTATTATTCACTACTATTCACGGTACGATCGGAATGTTCATAACTCGTCGCTCAGGTGTCCGTTTTGGATGATCCACATATCATTGAAAAGCTTATTTGATACTATACACAATGGTGGGTCATAATCTAAGACATTCCGCACGAAAAATTTATAATTCATTCTAGAAGATAGAACCCAACACGTTTACGCACAAAATTTCAACGAAAAATTTCCTGGGGTATTACATTATCCCTCCCTTGGAAACATTCGTCCTCGAATGATGCTAGACATATCAAGATTAAATAGGGAATAGAGCATACTGCTGAAACCATTCATTAGAATCATCACCACATCATTTCTCACTCCGAATGCAACATAGAATGCATAAATTCAAGAAACTACAGCTGAACACATAATAAATGATAGCTGAACTGCTGCAACTTTTATCAAAAGTGCATGATTTAGGAAAGAACGGTACCTTCGGCTTGATCATAATTTGTGAAAAATAGGTGCGGGTACTTGGATCGCATATCCGCCTCAGCTTCCCAAGTTGCACCCTCAACAGATTGGTTTCGCCACAACACCTTGACCAAGGGAACTTCTTTGTTTCTTAGTCTTCGGGTACTAAAATCAAGAATCTCAACAGGAATCTCATCAAAAGAAAGATTTTCTTAAATGTCAACACTTATAAAGGAACCCACTACCACAGCATTGCTAATATGCTTTCTAAGCATAGAGACATGGAATATTGGATGAACAGAGGACAACTCGAAAGGCAACTCGACCTCATAAGCTACCTTACCAACATGGTTAAGAATTTTGTAAGGACCAACATAACGAGGACTAAGCTTCCCCTTCTTTCCGAATCTCTTCACCTCCCTCATGGGTGAAATTTTCAGATATACTAGGTCACTAACTTCAAACTCAAGGTCTCTCCTTCTAACATCCGTATATGACTTCTGACGACTCTGCGCAGTTTTCAACCTTTCCCTAATCAACTTAACTTTTTCCATAGCCTCAAATACCAAATCAGGACTACTCACAGCTGCTTTACCCATCTCGAACCAACCTATGGGTGATCTACACTTCCTCCCATATAAGACTTCAAAAGGAGCCATGCCAATACTAGAGTGGAAACTATTATTGTAAGCAAACTCTATCAATGGTAAGTGATCATCCCAACTTCCCTTAAAGTCAACTGCACAAGATCTCAACATATCCTCTAAGTTCTGGATGGTCCGCTTAGCTTGACCATCGATCTGTGGATGAAAAGCAGAACTCAAAAGCACTTGGGTTTCAACACCCTTCTGAAAAGCTTTCCAAAATTGTGAAGTGAACTGAGCTATTGGCATGTTGTACACTTAGCTACAAATGCTACTATATCTTTCTTCATTCCACTCCACCAATAGATTTCCTGTAAGTCTTGGTACATCTTGGTGGCACCAAGATGAATAGAATATCCCGCCCCGTGTGCTTCAGCCATAATCCTCTGTCTCAGATCATCAACATTCGGGACACATAATCTACCCTACAATATCAACACACCATCTCCCCCATGGGAGAAAACCTCTACTTTTTGATCCTTGGCTGACTCCTTCAATCTGACCAAACTAGCATCTAAGTATTTCTTTTCCTTCACTTCCGAAACCAAGGAAGATTCGAAACTACTCTGAACCCCTATACTACCTTCAGCAGAGTTAAACAACCTAACCCCCAATCTAGCCAAACGATGTACATCACGACCCAACTCTTTCTTACCTTCTACCACATGCAAAACACTACCCATGGACACTATACTTAGGGCATCCGCCACAATATAGGCCTTGCTCGGATGGTACAACACACTCATATCATAGTTCTTTAAAAATTCTAACCATCGTCTCTGCCTAAGATTCAATTCTCTCTAGGTAAACACATACTGCAGACTCTTATGATCAGTGAAAATATCAACATGGACACCATACAAATAGTATCTCCAGATTTTCAAAGCAAACACAATAGCAGCCAACTCAAGGTCATGGGTGGGATAATTTTTCTCATAGGGTTTCAACTGTCTAGAAGCATAAGCTATCATCTTACCCTTCTGCATCAATTCGCAACCCAACCCAACTCTCGAAGTATCACAGTACACCACAAAACCATCAACATCATCAGGCAAAGTCAAAACAGGGGCTGAATTGAGTTGAGTCTTTAACTTCTGAAAACTCTTCTCACAAGATTCAGACCACAAGAACTTCATTTTCTTTTGGGTCAACCGAGTCATAGGAGATGCTATAGAGGAGAAACCCTCAACAAAATGATGGTAATAGCTAGCTAAACCCAAGAAACTTCGGATATCAGTCAGACAAATAGGTCTAGGCCAAATTTTAACAGCTTTGGTCTTTTGGGGATCAACTCTAATACCCTCGGAAGATATGATATGACCTAGAAAAGCAACTGATCTTAGCCAAAACTCACACTTACTGAACTTGGCAAACAATTTGTGATCTCTAAGGGTTTGCAAGACAGTTCGGAGATGATCAGAATATTCATCCTCACTATAGGAGTACACCAGTATATCATCGATGAACACTATGACAAACATATCCAGATATGGTTTGAACACTCGATTCATGAGGTCCATGAAAGCTTTTGGGGCATTAGTTAACCCGAAAGACATAACAAAAAACTAAAAATGGCCATAACAAGTTCAAAAAGCACTTTTTGGGATGTCACACTCCCTACCTTTGAGTTGATGGTAGCCGAAACAAAGGTCTATCTTTGAGAAATAACTTGCACCTTGCAATTGGTAAAACAAATCATCTATTCTCGAAAGGGGGTACTTATTTTTAACGGTGACTTTATTCAGTTGGCGGTAATCAATGCACATACGCAAAGATCCTTCTTTCTTTCTTACAAACAACACAGGAGCACCCCAAGAAGAAACACTGGGCCTTATGAAACCCTGATCTAGTAGATCTTTGAGATGATCTTTCAACTCCTTAAGTTCTGCAGGGGCCATACGGTAAGGAGAAATAAAAATAGGCTGAGTATCGGGAAGAAGATCAATCCCAAACTCTATCTCTCTATCAAGAGGTATCCCTAGGAGATCATCTAAAAAGACATTAGAAAACTCATTGACGACGTTAATAGACTTGAGAGTTGGAGTCTTAGAATTAGTGTCTTTGACTCTAACCAAATGGTAAATACACCCCTTGGAAATAAGCATTCTAGCTTTGAGGTAAGAGATAAAATGACTCTAGGGTAGCACAGAATTCCTAGACCACTCAAATACGGATGCACCCAGAAACTAAAACTTGACCACTCAGGTCCGACAATCAATAGAGACGTAAGAAGAATATAGCCAGTCCATACCCAGAATCACATCAAAGTCTACCATGTCTAACTCAATCCGATCAGCCAACAAGACTCTATGAAAAATGGTAATAGGACACTTTTTACACACTTTCTGGGCAACAATCGAATTACCTACTGGGGTAGAAACTAGGATAGGCTCAGGAATAATCTCAAGACTCATTTCAAAATTCACAGCAATCAAAGGTGTAACATATGAGAAATCGGATCCAGGATCCAACAAAGCATACACATCAAACTAAAATATATGAAGCATACCAGTAACAACATCGGGAGAGTCCTCATGTTCCTGGAAGTATGGTAAATCATAGAATCTATTCTGGTGCTGCCCGCCAACATTGCTAGAATAGGAGCCCTGAGCTGGGGCTGGGTGAGTCACTGGAACTGGAGCACTAACAGTCTGAGTCTGGATCTGAGGGCGATAGTCACAACACCCTTATCCATCCTGTGGACAATCTCTAACTCTGTGACCTATGTCACCACATCGGAAACAACCCCTCTTCTCACCCCAACACTCACCTAAATGAGCCCTACCACACTTAGGACATAAGGGATGATTTTGCTTACTGCTAGCACTGTACTGGGACCTGGATGCATATGACCTACTATGTTGCTGCTACCTACCTCTAGGCATGAGAGCACTAGCAGGTGACGGTGCTGGCATAGATGAACGATCTTGATACTGAGGGCGACTCCCTCTCTGTGATCTAGTCTGACCTTGTCCATGCTGCTCAAACCTAGCTCTCTTATTCCCTCTCATTTTATCTCTCTCCTTAATCTTGTCTACCTCAATCTATTGGGCATGAGTCATCAGCCTAGAAAGATTCATCTCACTATTCAGCATAGCAGACCTACACTCCTTAACCATATAACTAGACACTCCAGTCACAAACTTACTCATACTAGCCCGATTATCAGCCACTAAGTTAGGAGCATACTTGGCCAACTAATTGAACTTTAGATAGTACTCCCTAATAGTCATAGAGCCTTGACGTAGGTTCATAAACTCTTCCACCTTTGCCTCCCTTATCTCCAAAGGAAAAAAAATCATCCAGGAATGCATGCTGGAACTTTTGCCAAGTCGTAGGGACAGCTCCCTTACCTCTACCTTTCCTTCAAAAAACAACCCAGTCATAAGCAAGGTCTTTCAACCTATAAATAGCCAACTCCACACTATGTTCCTCAGATACATGCATCACCTGAATAATCTTCCATACCTCCTCTAAAAATAACTATGGATCCTTATCAGACTTAGACCCATAGAATTCTGGCAGATTCATCCGTATGAAGTCACGAATCCTGGCAGCAGTTGAATCACCTCTCTATTGTTGTGAAGCCGGGGCTGGGTTAGCCTGAGCATTTACAGTAACAACTTGGTCCAGCGCCTAAAAGGCTACCTGAAATTCAGTATGAGACATATTTTTATTCAATGGGTCAGTGGGTTGAGGTTGCTAACCATCATTATTTCTTCTCACTCAATGTGGAGGCATATTTCTAAAAGAGGAAAGCATGAATCAATAACAGAGAGAGACACTTTAAGCATGATAGAATTCTGAAAGAAAGAATCACACTTTTTCCTAAAATATCTTGTAGCCTCTTGCTAATAGATGTGGCACGCTGCACACCGATAATCAAGATTCTACTTAACGCGGCTTGTTAGACTCCCTAGGACACCTTAAAACCTTAGGCTTTGATACCAAGTTTGTAACGCCCTAGAAAACGAGTCCCGGAGCGTCACACGGTGCTTGAGCCTACGAGTAGCCCCAAGCTAAACCTTTGATCCATTTTCATTCAATTCAACATAAATCAATGGGGATTTCATAAATAACCCTCAAATATCAACAGAGTAATCATCATCCAAGAATAAAAGAATTTTAGAAAGATAATAAAATATGACTTATTAGTCAACTCCCAACATCTATACTAGTCTGACAAGCCTCTAAGAAAATCAGTAAAACCAGCAAGCTATTGAGACATGCCCCAACTAACTCATATTCAGTTATCAAATGTAAATAATTTCGTGAAACCAACATCAGACATCACGTCCTCAAAATATGAGGACTCACCACAATAAACGTATATTCCGAGAAAATACAGCCCACATCTGAAGATGTAGGTCAGTACCATGGAATTAAAAAGAGTATATGGGGATGTATGTAGTTGTATAAGCATCATCATCATAAATATTTATAAGAAATATACAGGATGTATGAAAGACTCACATAGCCCAAAGAAAATCATCATAATCATGAGAGGCTGAAATAAGTACAATAACACATGTGAGTCATCATATAATTTGTCAATCACTTTCAGTTTATCAAGAATATAAATTCTCATAATGTAAATATCATTTAAATCTTTTGAAAGAATAAATTTCACAATTCCACTTTCAAATCACTTCACCATTCACCATAGGCACAAGGAAACACACACACACTGGGAGATCCTATAACCGATATAAACCATGTGAGCTACATGGAGTCCAACGTACAACCCACGTTGGGGAGAGCCATCCTATCCTTGCTATTGGAGTAGGACTATCGATATCAAATCCACACAAACTGGTAATCACTATATGAATCAACCTCAGGCTCACTCCTATGGCGGCACGTAGTTTTAGGTAAGTAAGGTCGCTTTATACGTCCCACTCGATGATAAATATTTCTCTCAAACTTAGCTCAGATCATTTCAAAGATAATCCACAATAAAACAATTTCAATAATATATAAATATACATCTGGAGCCATCATGCTTCCCATCTATCAAAATCAACCACGTTGTGGATTTCTTTCACACTTGAGTTCAAAACAACTCTATTAAGACCAAAAGGTGAAATCATTCAAAATATATCAAATATTCAACATAAATGTGCTTATAACACACTTTCTAAAAAAAATAATTTCCAATGGGGATTCACGACCCAAATATCAAAATCATGATAAATATCGTTCAAGATTCATGCTTTATATCTCCACACATGTAAATTAGTCTTTCAAAATCATAAACATCAAGATTTCATAATAATCATCATAAGATATGGGTTCATGCTTCAAATTCATAAAAATCAAATAAAAATCATGCCTTTGTAAAGAAAATTACTTTTGGGCACAAGAACGAAAGAGAGTTCTTGTTGAAAAACCCCACATGCCTTGAATGAGGAACTTTAGATCTATATTCATTTTTGAGATTTTAATCGTGCCTTTGAATAATGGTTCTTGGAGTTCTTGAACTAGGAACTTGGAATCTTGAATAAATTTGCAGAATTAATGGTGAACTTTGGAGGTTCTTAAAGTTGGATGTAGGAGCTTGGGGTTTTCTTTTTGAGGGAATTTGATGAAATATAACATATAATTCTTCTAATAGGCTTTAATATAGGGTTTGGATGGATTTTGGGTGAGGGGGAATGACCAAAACGTCCCTAAAAATCAAATAATTCTCAAATATGTCCTTTGGTGGACTGTTTTGATAGTCTGAAGTAGATCAACCATAATGTTATACTCCGACATTTAAATTAGATGAAACCAATTTCATTTGAAAGAGGACTCTCATATCTTTCTATTGATATATAGTATTTCACCCAGATCATTGTGTAAGAGGAGTTATGATCGTTTGAAATTGACCCAAAAATTTGCTTTTGATAGGCTGAAGTAGATCGACCATAACTTTTTTCTCCAACAGACAAATTGGATAAAACCAATTTCATTGGAAAGAGGACTCGCATATCTTTCCGTTGATATATAGTAGATTACCCAGATCATTATATACAAGTAGTTATGATCATATAAAGTTGGAGCAAAAATACATCAGGCCTCAGTACTTTTTCCTGCACGTTTTACTGTTCACTACTATTCACGGTTCGATCGAAATGTTCATAACTCGTTGCTCGGGTGTCCGTTTTGGATGATCAACATATCATTGGAATTCTTATTTGATACTCTATGCAATGGTGTGTCATAATATAAGACATTCCAAACAAAAAATTTATAATTCATTCTAGAAGATAGAACCCAACACGTTGACGCATAAAATTTCAACGAAAAATTTCCTGAGGTATTACAATTATAAGCTATCATAGGATTCTAAGATTATATCTAAGGGCACATCTGACATTGGATTAATGCATTATTTTTTATGATCATAAATAAATTCTTTAAAACTTTGGAACAAAACGGAACTGATGGGATACTTTTGAGCCTACATGCAATCCCACAACTGTCTGTTCGGACTTTCTGAGAAAGATCTATCTGTAGGACATTGATCTTCACTGTTTTGTTACATTAAAAATAAGGTAGAACTGACATGAGTGAAGCATGATAAGAATCTACACAAGTTTCTTAGAGAACCTTTCTATAGCAATTTCTAAGATATGAAAGAAGGGAAACTTTTCCTAAAACATTTTGTAGCCTCTTGTCCATAAGTGGGGTGTGCTTCACACCCATGCAAGAAAATCTACTCAATGTGGCTTTCAGACTCCCTATAAAACTTTAAAATCTTAGGCTCTGATACAAATTTGTAATGCCCTGAGATACACCCTAGATGCCACATGGTGCTTACAGTCTTGACGGACCACAAGCTAACCTATGAGCTGGTAACTGCTGTGAGTATTGAATAAAATAATAAAAAACATGTACAAAATTTAACCAGAAAGGCCCTACAATTTTAGCAACTGAAAACAATACTGAATTATGGTTTTAAAATGTCTAAAAACATATTGTCAATACTGATAAAATGACTAATAATAACAACTGAAAAACTAATAATAACAACTGAAAATAGACTAACTTTCTGTACTAGTTTGAAAGCCTCTAAACTGAGTGAATCTAGAGTTGATAGGACAATCCCCCAACTAACTCCAATTGAATATTGTTAAAAGAATGAAATAAAAATAAACGGTAATCGGTATATAAGGACTCACCACTGCTACTGTTGTTGATGCGCTGGAATCTCTAAATATGGTCAGGAACTTGAGCGTCCAAACCTATGATATTAAATGTCATAGCACAATAAATGAGTATGCAATAAGTACTTTGAATGTACTAGTATATGAGACAAGTTTAGGATGAATGAATTATTTAACTGTGCATAAAAATAGTAATAACAGACATACGTGGAAATACCTAAATCTAGCTGAACAAGGCTAATAGCTAACTAGCTAAATAGTATGAGATAATTGATGCATGGATACATAAAAATTGTAAAATCTGAGTATGATTAACCAAGAATATAACATGTTTCTAAAATATTTTGTAAACTGAAATACTGAAATCTGATAACTTAATAACTGAAAATTGTATGCTATGGTCAAGCAATATTATAATAAGTTCTAAACTAAATACTAAAACTAAAACTGTGAGAGGTATCATCTAATCGATATGCCCCAGTCTGAGCTGATTGGGGTCCAACCTATGACCCCAGTTAAAAGGGTGTTAGTACCAAGCCATGAGTAATGGTTGTGAGTCAAACCTAACTGGTAGATAGATAGTTTGTCAATCGTTAACTAGCTAAAAAACTCATGAGATGTGTATAAACCCTAAACTAATAGGAAGACATCTCAACCTATGTTGGCTACATAGTTCTGTAACTCAGGGATTGATACTAAGGGTCAAACCCTAACTGGTAGGAATACCCCATCCCTGGGTTCGTTAGTGCTGAATCTTACTCCCAATTAAACTAACTCGAATTATTGAACTGATTTAAGTTTGACTGATTATGATAGCTGACTGAATTGATAATGGTCATACATATCTGAGCTCATGTCAAAAATACTGAAACTAAGTAAACAACTAAGTTTCGGGTATTAATAACCCCCAAGACTCGATATTAACAACAATAGTAATGTATGACATCATTTGAAACCATAATAAGTAATTATTACTCAAAATCCATCACTTTGGCATTTCATCAAACACATGGGGATCAAGACTTTAACATGGGGATATTTTAAACATAATGAGATAGCACAATCACATGACAAAATTATAAACTGGGGATTTATTATGAATTCTCATGAACATAATATGGAAACCACAATATTTAAAACATACTATATTGCATTTCACTTTAAACCAACTAGAATCTTAACTTAAAGTTAAAGTGGCAAGAAATTCATGAACATAAGTGCAGAAATTTGTGAAACGTGTGGGAATAGCATAATTGCAATACTAAAACAATAATTAGGGATTTAACAATGAAATCTCCATCATTCAAACTTGTAAGGGCAACTTCCATCGATAAACCCTTGAAAATACCATTGATAATCAAATTCATAAGAGTTTCATGGAAATAATTTATTAAAAACATGGAAAAACTTATAATTTAACATTAAAAGGAATTCTTGGACTCTATGGGTGAAAAGGGCCCATGGATGAACATCACACATACCTTAATGTTTTAATTTTGAAGGAGAATCAACCTTTCTTGAATGTTCTTATATTGGGAAATATGATTTCTTTATTATCTTGAAGAGAATATAATGGAGTCTTGACATTATTGGAAGATGACCTTGAGAAGAAACCCTAATCTTGTTCTTTGGTAATAAAGAGGGTTAATGGCTTTTAAAACTATTTGATAATGGCTAAGTACATTCATTTGATGATTAATGTTATGGGAGATAGGGTTTAAGGTGATGAAAAGACCAAAATACCCCTCCAAATACCCCTCCAAAGCTAAATAAGAGTTTCTAAAATGTTTAGTTGATGACTTGAGTTGATAACTTATCAACCAGTTAATGGTTTATCAACTGAAGTCATCACTTTTGTAGCTGAGATGGTTATAGGTGATGACTTGGTTGATAATTCGTCACTTAGTTGATGACTTATTACCTCAAGTCGTCACTTTGAAGTTGAAGTTGATGACTTTCTGATTTGGGCTGACTACTTGGCTGGTAAGACATCACTTAGTTAATGGCTTATCACCTTAAGTTATCACTTTGTTGACCGACAGATATGCCTTGGTAAAATGAGTAAACTTTCCACTCCAATATCGAATTAAGGTAAAACCAAATAAGTTGGAAAGAAAACTCAAAGACCTTTCATTTGATATAAAGTAGTACACTTGAATTGATATATACTGGGAGATACACTCGTTTAAAGTTGACCTTAGCTCGAGCATTTTTTAAAACCCTATCGATAGAAAAGTCCTCAACTCGTCTTTGAGTTAAGAGGATATTATAACCTCGATCAATATACAAATATATTCCCATATTATATATTTGATAATCACACATATATATACATAAAATAATTAGATTCAAGTATGTACGCATAGAAACATTGATTTAAATTCTAACCCAAAATATGGGGTGTTATATATATGCAAGAGTTTAAGTTCATTTATTTGCAATTGAGTATGATGTTGTAAGATGTAGAGGTGTGCCCAAGGTGATATGGGGTTGCATTATTTTCTAAGGTTAGTATATATTATGTTTGGTTAGTAGTAGTACCCTTGAGTTTCTAAGTGGAAGGAGGCTAGTTATATAGTATTTGGTGTTCTTAATTGCTAAGTTAATGATTTATGGATAGGTAATATTGAGTCTTTTGGTATGATTTTAATTTTCATGGTTTAGGGAAGAATATAAGTTTAGAGATGTGATAATAATCGGCTATGATGGAAAAAAGGCAGATGATGTGTTTAGTAAGGCGAGCATGTTGTCAAGAAGGGTGTAAGTATGTGATGAATGTTAAAGCTAAGGAAAGTTAAGGATATTATATATTAAGGGAGTGTTCAAGGATGAAGTAAGTATAGTTCATTAGAAGTTTGGGAATATCCATGTTAAGTGTTAGAATCTAACTCCAAATCTGGGATGATTGAGTTAACAGAAAGATGAGTTGTAGCTCTAGATGGTGTGAACTCAGTGTATGATGATGCTGATGAATATTATAAGTTATTAAGTCTTCAAGTTATTATATGATGACCATTGGGCCTATATAAAGTTAAGACCTTTATCTTAGAAGTAAGTAAGTATTAGCAGTGGGTTTTACACTTTCAGGTGTAGTCTTTCAGAGTGAATTTATTGTTTATGTGTATTATAATATATTAGACCCTAGAGTAATGTAGCTAGAGTTTATTTTAGAATTTATTAAGGGTCCATAGAGTTAGAATGATGGAAAAAATTTAAGAGGAAGATGATAGAATAAAAAATCAAGTCAGGATTTTAGATTATAGTAGTGATGTCAGTGTGTTGTAGAACATTAGTAAGGAAGGAAGATGCCTGGCCCATTCTTATCCCAGTGCAAATTTTTGTACTTCAGTCATCATGATATATACTCATGCTTTAAATGTCAGCTCCATGATCATAGCTCATATTCATGCACTTTTCATAGAATCATGTATGTTTCCAGTCTTTAGTAGGAGTTCCAGTTCACTCAGTAGTATGAATCATAATTCATGAATTTATGAACTTCAAACTCAGGTCATGTAGTTCATGACTCATGTACTCATGCTTCACATTATGCTCAATTCCTAGATCTCACAACCTCAGTTAAGTGTCCAAGTTATGCATAGTATTTATTCATATTCCAGGTCCTCATGTTCTAATCTTTCAGTGAGCTCTCCTTGTGAATTGATAGTGGCGATAAGTAATTTATTAGAGAGGAGAGAGTAAATATATTATATTAGGAAAAGATTGTTATGTGATTGTTGTATCATAGGTTATAAGTGATAAGGATGATTAAGGCAAAGCTTTTTGCTATACATCATGGGTATTTGAAATTTTGTGTGTGTTTTCATAAGGATGGTTCATGGAAGTCGTTATTGATAGAGGTTTAGAGAATATGAGAAAGATGTTTTTATGGGTGTTTTATTAAAAGTTTGTATGTGGCTATAATGATAGGCTTGAATGTCATCTTGGTATGTAAGTAGATGGGTGCAGTATGTGTTAGTGAATTCCTAGTAAGAGGATTGAATTTAGTTATTGAAGGGGTAAGAAAAGTTATTCTTGCGATATAAAGTTATGAAAATGCATGAGGTATTGAATTCTTGGTTCAGACTAGTGTTATGGTGTTATGTGTAGTACTTTGTAGATTAGAGTAGGCTTGAACATAGTGAGAGAATTTAGTTCAGCTTAGACTTCAGTAGATTGGGTTATCAGTGCCCATGAGAAAATCATAAGTAGCCTCAAGTAAAGTGCAGTATTGATGGGGAATGTAAAGTTAAGGGAATATTTGAGGAGTATGTCTAAGCTTTAAAGTGGCAGTTGTGTTGCCTACGGCCTAGTAATTCTACCCAGCTTTTGTTTCGTAGGTCTATGTTCCATGTTACAGAGTTATAGCTATATTAAGATTCCTTGCTCAAATATCTTATTCAGATCATGCCCAAGAATTCTTTCCTCCCAAATGTTATTAGAACTTCTTGCAAAGAGTGTTGAATAAATACTCCCATTGAGTATAAGTTTTCAACATAATTCAGTCTGTATAGCAACATTTCAGTTTAGTAATAAGACAAATAAGCTCCTATTATTTTCCATCTTTCCATCTAGTCTTACTAACCGACGTTTCATGAATATGGATATTCTATGAGGTAATTGCTCACATCCATGAAAATTACTAATTTAACTCAGTTCATGCATCATGGATCATGTTTCAGATTCAGCTATTTAGTCATGACTCAGTTCGTAAGTGTTCAGAGCATAACCTCAGGTTTCCAAGTATTCCAGCTCAAACAGTGTAACACCCCTGTACAATCTTAGTCTTGTTGTCTCATGGTTCTTTCTTGCATAAGTCATCACTTCACAGTTCTATATGTCTTATTGTATTATGAACACCATAAGCGAGTTCTAAATTATCAACATAAATCAGCTCCTTATAGTAAGTAAAGTCAAGTCAACTTAGCAATTAGTTTCATGATGAAAGTTTTAATGTTTCATCTCAGTTATATCCCTTCTTTGCATTCATATCATGCCTACATTATTCTATATTTCTAAGACTTTAACAAGTTCCTATCCATCATTCGAGGATAAATGACTCCATAGGGGAGAAAATGTAACACCCCATAGTCGTAACACCCTTTTGATGCTTCTAAAATGATCTTTAGGACCCCCATAGTGATGGTAGATTATGTGTTCATGTTGTGGGGTGGTGTTGGGAGTGTTTAAGGACCTCAAAACTAAGTTGGAATTGCAAACTAGAGCTTAGGCGATGGCTAGACATCACTATACTATCGCTAACGTTCACTGGAAAATATTTTCCATAGGGTTTGTGTTGCAAAGCCTAATATTTTCCATAGGATTTGCACCGCAAAGCCTAATGTTTGCCAAGGAATTTTCACTACAGAGCCTAATGTTTGTCATGGATTTTGCGTTGCAAAGCCTATGGCCAAGTGGTATATAAACTCTATTTTTGAGTTATTTCGAGGGCAACTAAGTCATTTGACACAACAAAACCATCCCTAAACATAACTACATGAGATTAATAGTCCCTAAACATATTTTAACCCTATAAAAATCATTAGTTCATCATCTAACACACAAGAGGAGAAAAAAAACTTAGGGTTTGGGCAATCAAGCTAAAAGATTCAATCTTTTCACAATTTCTTCATCATTAAGGTATGTGGTGTTTTGAATAAGGATACATGTTTCATCCTTGTGCCCAAAACTCATTTTTTTTCTTAAGATTTCAGGATTTGCAAATTAAGGTTCATACCCAAACAACTTCGTTTTGAGTTTATGAATTTACAAGTGATTTACGTATTGAAGTGCATGTTTATCTCATATATTTATGCTTTGACTTGAAGGTTTATATCATGAATTACAGCTCTTTATTATGAATTGATATTGCTGAATGATTTCAAGATGATTGTTGAGAATGAAGCTTTATTGTGAAATTCTGAAAATTTAAGTACATATGCTTTAAACCCAAGTATGAGTTTTGATATTTCAAAAAGACTATGATCTTAAGACTCTTTTATAAGTTGTTACCAATATTTAAGAAAGAAATTGATCTTTTGATCCTAAGTTAAGATAGGGAATCCACATTCTTCATATAGTTTATGATTTAAAGAAAGAGAAGCATAATTGGTTTTCATTGTAAACCCTTGTGCTATTTTAAGGTGGATTTCCTAAAAGTGTTAGCATATAAGTATGGGAGTAGTATTTAGCACCGAGTTGGGTATGATTCCAAGGTCTCATGCCCCAAAACTATAATCCATCGTAGGTTTAAGTTCCCATAGTGGGCGAATTTAGTGATCACTTAAGATAAGGTTCTACTCTGATGGCAAGGGTAGAACAGCTCTGCCCAACGTAGGTAAGATGTTGGACTCCATGACAACTCACATGGTTTATGTCGGTTATAAGAAACTCCTGATAGCAAGATTAAAAGTACAATTTTTAGAACAAAGCATTATGACTCACAAAGATTATCTATATTTTACCTACTCATCTTTTATTATTTTTCAATACACGTTTTATTCGAGGCAAGGTAAGTCATTTACACTTAGCATGCCTCCTTTGAAAGTATTGTATGAATATTGAATTATTATTTTACTTATACATTCACCCCCATATGCTCAGTAAATTTCAAAAGTACTGATCCACATATACGTATATGTTCTATATTATCTCATAATATAGGTACCAGTTGCAGTCCACACATCATAATCAGACAGTGTGCAGTGTCCAGTTAGTATGTGATAAGTTCTTTTTATACAAGGGCTTGAGTCAATCACAGTTCTAGTTGCATCTTGTTTTCTTTACTCTATCGTATTGATTCGGGATAGCTGGGGGTCATGTATCGTCTACCTATAGTCAATATTAGTAGAGGCTTCATAGACAGTTAGTATATTTGATGTATTAAATTTCAGTTTTGTTTTGTATAACTAGAGTTGCAATCATTTTATATAGTTTTGTATTGAACCTACTTAGTAAAGTCATATCTTCCACTTATTTCTTTCAAATTAACGTATTTTATTTAGTTTCTCACGAGTTATGCTGTTATAAGGGTTAGCTTGGGATTACTTATGGTCCTAAGCACCATGTGATGTCTAGGGGTAGTCTCAATACGTTACTCTACTAGAAATGGCTTCATAGACACACTAGGACACTTAAACTCTGTGCACTGATACAAATTTTTGTTATGACCCGAGATTATCCCCAATCATAACACAATGGTTAGAACCACAAGTGATCACAAGCTAACCCATGAACTGGCATGATACTTGAGCATCTGAATTAAAATGTATAAAATAGCTAAGTTTGTGGTGCAGAAACATATTCATGATATAAGCTGGATATTATAATTCTAGTAAAGTTTACAACCTGATAGAACTGAAGAAAGAACTAGAATTTACATTTCATGACTCTTACTGACTATCTATGAAGCCTCTACTATACTGACTATAGATAGCTGGGACATTCCTCCAACTACTACTAATCAATATATATAAATAAATACAATATAGTACATGAACTACAACTAATAAGAGTCCCTAAAATAGGAGAACTCATCACCTATTGGCTTGAAGCGGCAAACTATCTGATTTTGATGTGTAGGCTACTACTGGTGCCAATATTATGAGATAATGTAGCACATAGACATATATGGATTAGTACTTTGAAATGTACTGAGTAAGTAAGGGTGAATGCAATACGTAAAACTAATTGCATATATAATCTTAAAATATCCATGCTAAGTGCAAGTAGACTCACCAAAAGGATATAATAAACTGAAATATTGTATGTACTGAAGCTGAAGCTGGGAAGTGGGTAAAACATAAATATTGTAGAATAAGTAGAACTGAAGTTGGGAAGTGGGTAAAACATAAATATTGTATGTACATCTCATGTAAAGCTGAACATATTGTAAAACTACACTAAGGATTATGTATGAATTATAGGTTTGAAACTATGGGATGGAAACTGACATAACTCGAGGATCTGAATATAACAATATATTGAGAATGAATGCATGAACATACAAAACCAAAGATAACATGTATTGGGCCGATCTGATTAACTGAATAACTAATGTTTGTGTAACTAAATCATTGAAATCTAAGTAAAGGGATAACTAATGTATATATACTGAGTAGTTGATATCTGAATATAGACTATGAATACTAAATAGCAGATGATTGAATACTGAATAACACTCACTTAAGTAAAATTAACATTTGAATGTTGATTAATTGGTATCGATATACTGAATATCTGATATTTGTATACTGATTAACTGATATCTGAATGTTGATCATGTAATACTGAACTATACTTAGTCAAAATAACTGGACTGAAACTGTGGGATGTATCATGTAACTGACATGCCCCAATCTGAACAAATCAGGGTCCAACCTGTAACCCGAGTTTGAAGGGTGTCAGCACCATGCCATGGGTGCTAACACTGGTCATGTGGATCCACTAAACTGTTATCCTGAATGACTAAAGATTCACCCTCTACTGACAAGTAGATATCTTAAACCTATGTTGGCTACGTAGTTCTATAACTTAGGAATTGCTACTAAGGGTCACACCCTCTACTGGCAGGTGAGCCCCCAGCCTTGGGTTTACTCAGTGCTAAATCCTACTCCCAACTGAACTGACACAGGTACGAAATTGAACTAAGTTTTACTAAATATTATTTTTGACAACTGATGGTGTTCATCATGATCATAAATATCTGAGTAAATAATAAGACTCATGGTTTCACTAAATTATTACTTGAAAGATTTGAAGCATAAGTAAACACATAGGTATCGGGTTTTCATAACTCTACAATACAAAATGACCATAAAGCATGATATCAACAATTAAAATTGTAGGATAGGAATCATAGTTCAAAGACCCAAAACATGAACATTCCACCAAACATGTAAGAATCATGAACTTGAACATGGGAATGTGTTAAACATGAGAAATCAACATGATTACATGGCTAGATTCATAAATTGGTGGTTTAACATGAAATTTACTTGAATATGACATGGAAAATTGAAATTTAAAGCATGAGATAACATAACTATCCATGGAGTCATAATTGGACATGAATTGAGTTCAAATCACTAAGGAAAACATAAAACAAACCTATCTTGAACATATGCATCTTCAATATAAAAATACTCATCTTTTTAAATCAAAGAAATATTTTTGGGCTCCATGGGTGAAAGGGGCCCATGAATGAACTCTCACATACCTTAATTAGATGAATTCTTGCAATTGAAGCTTGAATCCTTGAAGAAAACTTGAATTTGGATCTTGGATACTTGAATTCTTGGAGAGAAAGTTGAATATTTCATTCTTGGAAAGAAGAGGGTTTCTACGTGAGAAATTTTGAGGAAGATGGGCAAATAATGCCCTTTTGGGTGCTTTAATTCGTGCCTTGGACGTTTAGGGTTGAGGGGAAAGGACCAAATTTCCCCTTGACCATTAAGAAGCTGAAATAGAGGGGGAATAACCTCTACATCGTGTCCCTTATCTCATTGAGAGAGAGAGAGACATCGAGGCCAAATTGCGGACCCTTACTGCCTCTTATGAAAAAGGCTGTAACTTTTCTCTTGGGTATCAAATTAAGGCTAAATTGGTATAATTTGAAAGATAATTCTATTATATATCATTTAGTGGGTTTTGAGATGAAAATTTTTCACATATATAAGAAGTTATACATATTTAAAGTCGACCCTTGTAGAATTAAATACAAATATTTGGCCGAATTAAAGGATTTTAGCTCAACTTTGTTCTAAGTGATTCCTATGAACAATTTTCACCTCTAAAGCACTTCACACACTAGGATAATGATCATGAGATGTTTATTCAAATACAAATCATGGGATTTAAGTTTACACATACAGGAACGACAATTCAAAGTCTATACCAAAAATGTGAGATGTTACAGATACACTTGTGGTCGGGGGAGCAAAACCCATACAGCCTGTGGGTGCCTTTATGATGGTTGAAGATGCACAGTCAAGGTTAATGGTTTTAAAATCTAATGATTAAACCTTTTATCAATCCCAACATCTTATATATATGTATATGATTGTGAGCATATGGTTTTTGGATTGATTTATACTTGTTATTATTTTATCTCTTCCCTGAGTTACATGTTAGTGCTCACCCCACTAACTGTCCTAGGATGCTACATTGTTTCATAATTCGGTGATCTTAGATTTAAACTAGGACTTATTCATAAGAAAGGCCATCCTAAACATCTAAGATTTCTAAAGGAACAAATACAGCTGGATCACCAATACACTTTTTCAACAAAGAAACATGAAACACTGGGTGCACTTATACCAAATCTGTAGGCAACTCAAGCTCGTAAGCAACTTTTACAAAGTGGCTCAAGATCTTGTATGGGCCAAAATATTGAGGACTAAGCTTCCCCTTCTTTTCAAACCTCTTCACTCCCTTTATGGGAGAGATTTTTGTATAAACCAAGTCTCCAACTGCAAACTCGAGAAACCTCCTACGAACATCCACATAGGATTTTTTACGTCTTTTGGCGGTCATAATCCTTTCTCTAATTTCCTAAACTTTCTATAATGCATAAACTACTAAATATAGCCCTATCAACGTGGTCTCACCTATCTTAAACCAACCAATAGGAGATCTATATCTTCTCACACATCTGAATACTGGAATGATAACTGTTATTATAGGCAAACTCAATCAATGGAAAGTGATCATTCCAACTGTACTTAAAGTCAATAACATAAGCTCTCAATATGTCCTCTAGGGTCTAAATAGTCCTCTCTGCCTGACCATCTGTCTGAGGGTAAAAGGTTATACTGAGACAAACTTGAGTACCAATACCCTTCTAAAAAACTTTCCAAAAGTGAGAGGTAAATTAAGTACCTCTATCTAAAATAATGGACAATGGGACTCCATAAAACTTAACCAACTTTCTAATAGATCTTGGCATAATCCTCGGCTGAATAAGAAGTATGGACTGGCAAAAAATAGGTTGATTTGGTCATTCTGTCTACAATAACCCAAATAGAATTATGCTGACGATGTGAACGATGCAACCCCATCACAAAGACTATGTTTACCTCTTACCATATCCAAGTGGGGATGCTGAACTCCTAGATAGTGCCACTAGATCTTTGGAGCTCAACCTTAACCTACTAACAATTAGCGCACTCGTCTAAAAACTATTTAATATCCCTTTTCATACCACTCTACCAATAAATTTCTTATAAATCACGATACATCTCAGTGGCTCCTAGGTGAATAGACTAACGTGCCCCATGGACTTCTGCAAGGATTCACTGTCTCAAACCATCTACACATGACACATAAAGTCTACCCTAGTAATGCAACACGCCATCTCCCCCTTGGGAGAAAACTTCTACTTTCTGATCTCTGACTGACTCCTTTAACTCCACTATATTGGGGTCTCTATCTTACTTTTCTTTCACTTTGGCAATCAAAGAAGATTCTGAATTATTTAAAACCTAAATACTACCCTCAGATGATTCAACCAAACGAATCCCTAACCTAGCCAACTAATAAACCTCCTGAACCAACTTCTTTTTAATATTCTCAATATGAGCCATACTACCTATAGATAATCTACTAAGGGCATCTGCCACTATATTGGCCTTTCCTGGATGATACAGAACTCTCATATCATACTCCTTCAATAATTCTAACCACCTTCTATGATAGATATTTAACTCTTTCTACAAAAATACATACTACAAATTCTTATGGTCGATGAACACATCAAGATGCACCTAATATAGATAATGCCTCCATATTTTTAAGGTAAACACAGCAGTTGTTAACTCAAGATCATGGGTAGGATAATTCTTCTCATGGGGTTTAAGTTGTCTAGAGGCATAGGTTATGACCTTACCTCTCTACATCAAAACATAACCCAAGCCAACTCTGGAAGTATCACCATAAACAACAAACCCATGGTTTGTCAAGGTCAAAACTTGGGCTAAGGTGAGTCGAGTATTCAACTCCTAAAAACTCTTCTCATAAGAATCTGACCACTAAACCTTGACTTTCTTCTAATTCAATCTAGACATGGGGGATGCAATATAGAAAAACCCATCAACAAACCATCGATAATAGCCAGTCAAACCTAAGAAACTCCTATAATCTAATGGATAAATAGGTCTGGACCAATTTCCCAATACTTTGGTCTTTTGAGGTTTAACTCTAATGCTATCACTAGAAATAATATGGCCAAGGAAAGATACTGATATTAGCCAAAATTTGCACTTACTAAATTTGGTGAACAACTGATGGGATCTAAGAGTCTGCAATACTATTTTGAGGTGGCCGACATAATTATTTTCATTACAAGAATAGACAAAGATGTCATCAATGAAGACTGTGATGAACATGTCCAAGTACTGCTTGAACACTCTGTTCATCAAGTCTATGAAAGCTGCTGGGGCATTTGTTAGATGAAAGGACATGACTAGAAATTCAAAGCGACTATACGGAGTTCTGAAAGCTATTTTAGAATGTCATATTATCTGACTCTGAGCTGATGATATTCGGATTCTGGGATGAATGATCCCAAGGGGGAGATAATGTAACACCTCATAGTCGTAACACTCTTTTGATACTTCTAAAATGATCTTTAGGAGACTTGTAGTGATGTTAGAATATGTATTGATATTGTGGGAGGTATTAGGAGTGTTTAAGGACCTCAAAACTAAGTAGGTATCGCAGAATAGAGCTTAAGAGATAGATAGGCATTGCCTACCTTCACTGAAATAATTTGACGATGGAGTTGGGGCCACAAACTTTAAGGTTTTCCATGGGTTAGGTGCCATAAACTTTAAGGTTTGCCATGGGTTAGGCTCCACAAACTTTAAGGTTTGCCATGGGTTAGGCATCGCCTACCTTATTTTTTTACGGTCTTGGAACTCTGTTTTTAAGTTAATTCAAGGGAAACAAAGTGTTTTTGCACCCAATAACCATCCCTAAACATACTTTTACAAAATCAAAGTCCTTAAATACGTTTAAACACTCTCAAATCCGCAATTTATCTTCCATAAATATAAGAAAAGAGAAGAAACTTAGGGTATGGGCATTCAAGCTTAAAGAGTCAAAGTTCTTCATGATTTCTTCATAACTAAGGTATGTGGGACTACCCATAATACCATAGGCATAAGTTTTACTGTTTTATCAAGTTTAAAGATCCTTAATCATGTGTATAAAGAAGGATTTTTGATATTGTTTCAAAAAGTATGCATCATGGAATTTTTTTGATGAAAATATATGTTGTCTTAAAAATTTTTTCATAAGAGTTGAACTATAAATATGTATATATGATTTTGGTTGTATTGTAAAATTGATTGAGAGCATGAATAACTAAAATACCTCTCCTTTTATGAAATCTCTGATTTCAAGTGTTGAGGATCGTTTAAATCCATGAACTTTCTTAAAGAAAACTAGAGGTTTGGTTGAGCCAAGACCCTTGTCCTGGTCTTCAAACAGATGTTGTTTTCTTTCAGATAGTAGAGGTTTCACGGACAAGTGTTAGATGAATTTGGGTTTGGTTGAAATTATAACCGTATTATTTTCTTGAAATAATGAAATGACCTTATTTCTGTTATGTTTTCCACATTTTTGTAGTATATGAATTTGCATATTTTTGCAAGATTTCTTAAGCCCAACTTTTAGTTCTTCAAAATCATGCTTCATACTTTCAAAAAATTCAATACTTATTCTATTAAGGGCATGTCATAACCGGGTATCGTCATACCCTGACCTGCAAGTCATTCAAATTACATTATAACATATCTGTAGCTTTTTTCACTTATCTTTATGTTATTGACCACCCAAAGTTTTTAAACATCAAGTGAGAGAGAGTCATGTAATAGATTTTCATTTGAGTTTACATCAAATCCACTCTCCTCATAAATAGTACAATCGTAAAGTGGTCATGGATTTAAACAATCCTCAACACTTGAAATCTGATTTGGGTTATGGTTCAACCGAGAGCCTTGTCCTGGTCTTAAAACAGATGTTGTTTTCTTTCGGATAGTAAAGATTTTACGGACAAGTGTTAGATGAATTTGGGTTTGGTTGAAATTATAACCGTATTATTTTCTTGAAATAATGAAATGACCTTATTTCTGTTATGTTTTCCACATTTTTATAGTATATGAATTTGCATATGATTGCCTATTAGAAGGGCTCTTAAGCCTTTATTGTTAGGGATGTTCGTCGCGGTAAGGGCCTTAGTTGGGTCATGACATACATATAGGAGGATATAGAAGTCGGGTATCAAGGTAAAAGGTTAGTATATAGTCAATGATTGCTTAGTTTTCCCATTAGTAGTGTTATTACTATCGTTCAATTATCTTATTATGTGATTCTTTATTACTACCTGTTATTTTCTTAGATTCAATTATTTTTCCTTACTCTATTATTTTATCATTGCCTCTTCACTGTTTAACTCCTTTTTATAACTTCTTAGAACTATTTTACTTGAGCCGGGCATATTTTAAAATCAACTTTACTGCCTAATACCTTCACACAGTTGGGGTAAGGTTTACGTAGACACCATCATTCCCAAAGCCCCACTTGTAGGATTACACTGAGTATGATGTTGTTAACGAAGCACTTAAGAGGGCAATGATTTTACGACGAGAAGAAGACAAATTGTATGACACTGAGAAGTTCTGTACCCATAAGAAGAATTACCTCTAAGAACTATTAACATCTCAAATTAAATCAAATTCTAGTAAATCCAGCATGATGCACTATACAAGTTGTAGAATTGCCTCCAGAAATGATAATAGTGCAATAAGATGTTGAGGATATATCAGTTGCTCTGAAGTGACAATTTACTATTATAGATTAGTGATCTCTAATAAATGCTTCTTCCTTAGAGTCTTGATCATCATTGCAAATTTTCATCAATTTCAGAAATGGCATGCCTGCATTTCAATGTGGATAAGTGACTATTACATCAAATGTACGATGCACTAGAGAATCTTGATAAAAGAATTATCCAATTTTACAGTGAAAATGTTAAAAGTGAAGTAGAAGAGGAAGAAAACAACTTATTAACATGTAATTGGTTGCTTTCTCTGAATTTTTGATACACATTTATGCTATGTCAAGAGTACGGAATTCAATAATATGATCATACACCAGCCTAACTAGGAGGAAAATGTAGTTTTTGTAGTGAAATTGGGAGATATAATACGGTTTAATGGCAATCGACTTGTTTTTTTTAAAATCACCTTTATAACTTTATCATCAATGAAGTTAAATGAGGGTAAACATAAATAAGAACATTGTAGCTTCCATCACAAGTGAAAAATGATGAAATGGAGTATATGGAACATGTTTAATTTATATGTTTAAAAATAAATATTGTTGTGCCTTTTTTTGTGAAAAACAATGGAATGGAGTATATGGAACAAGTTAAACATAAAAGTTTTTGTGGCTCTTTTTTAATATAAAAAGACATAAAGAAAAAATTCTAATTTTAAAAATCAAGTCCATTAGCAAAAAGGTTATATCTACCCCATTTAATAATCGGTAGGGTATATTTGTTTCATATTTTTAATGAGGGGTATATCCGCTTTAAAACACAAAGTTGAGGGGCATATTTACCCCTTTTCTTTCAATTTTTATGGGTCCTATTACCCAAATTATTATAGAATGCTCAATTTAAAAAGGACATGAGTCAAATAATATTAAAAAAATTCATATTATTTCGTCTCTTACTGGCTTTCAAGAGAGTGAGCATACTATGGATGCTGCCTTAGCACCTAAGAGTGCATTTATTACATTTTTCAATGATTTAGGAATGTAATAAGACCAATAAATTATAAAGTGTATCACTGAGCTTTTGATCATAGTTAAACAATGCTCATTTCTCAAATATAATTACTAATTTTTTTCTAACCTATCTTTGAGGGATCTAGGCAAAGGAGAAAGAGCTTATCAGAATTTAGATGGATATAGATACTCACAGTGGTGAATGTAACACCCCTGCCATGGTTATCGCCAGAGAAATTGTCAAAGAAGTTGCCATAAAATTGTGAACAACATATAACTTCCTTTTCCTATTTCAACGTGTACTTGTTTTTTCTCTTTTCGCTCTATTTTGACCGATAAAAAAAATTAAAGTCATTTTTTTGGATGAAGCCTCGAAAGGGTGACCAGTTAATTGAGCAGAGGATTTCTAAAATGCAGTGGCGGATCAACCTCATAAAAAAATAGGTGGCCGCTGTAGGCCCCCAAATTCGAGGGGCCTCATTTTTTACTTATAATATATTATAGATTTTAAAAAATAAAATTTTCATATAAAAGAAAAAAATTATTAGAAGAAATTCATATATCTATAATACTATGTCTTAAGAAAGCTCAAATGCACTGATTATACTATTACTTAAAAAAAGATTAATTAGAAAAAATTGATTATATAATTTTGAAAACACAATTCATTAAAAAGGATTATTTTTTCATAAAAATTTAAGGCCTCTGTTTGATTTTCACCTTATGCAACAAATATGGTTGAGCTGCCCCTTCTCAAATGGTGGGTATAAATAGGGGTGGGTGTTTGGTTCAGTTTGGTTTATGAATTTTGGTATAATTTTTTGAATATCAGTTCGATTTTTACAAATTCTATTTGTTTTTTGGTAGACATCTTTTATGATATTTGAAGATGAAGACGATGATTTTCAAGATGTAGACGATAAATAAACCTTTTGTGATATTTTCTTACTGCTCTCGGCTAAGCTTGAGTAGAACAAATTGATATTTGTTTACTGCTCTGAGATCAAAATGAAACCAATGTCGACTAGACGATGATGTTGAGCCAAACTCATCTATAGAGCGAGACAGTAAGTCGATGAAATGGAAAGAGTGTAAGAGACTGAAAGTGAAAACTTTGGTCTTTGAAAGAGTGTGAAAGGGAGAGGTGGAAACTTTGAGACTTGAGAAAGCGTGTATGACACTAAATAGGGTTAGGGTAATAAATTATAATGGGTATTCGGCTATTGGGTTAGGCCTCTTTTTGCGTGTTGGGACTTGGGTTGGGTATAATATATGTATACAATTTAAATATATGAAACACTAATATACTATGTATATAGTTTCAATTTTTTGGTTTAACAGAAATATTTTTTTGAAAAATCAAAATTAAACAGATAAATCAAAATTTAAAATTTTGAAATCAAACCTGAACAAAAAACTGAAAAATGAAAATTCAAATTAAGTTTCGATTTGATTTTTCAATTTTTCGATTCGAACGAAAATATCTAGATCTATATATAGAGTTCAAAATCCCCTACATAGTTTTTTTATTTTAGCTCATCATACGGAATTTTCCTAATGAGGTTTATCTTTCCTGAGTGGTTTGCGGATTGTAATACTAGTGTGGGATTTAAGGGGTATATATGCTCTAAAGCACCAAGTTGAGGGTATATATGCCCATTATCCCTAGAAAGCGTGTTCCTAAGATTCCAGTTATAGTTCAAAGGGACACTTATGCCTTCTTCCATTGTAGTTTAATGATATCAATATTTGTATATAAATAATCTCTCAACTAATAACTTTAATAAAAAAGACATTCTTCATTTTATAGCACAGAGATCACTCAACCAGGAATTATTATATCTTAAAGTCATTTAACTTTTATTTTTGTAATAAAAATTACCTATAAAATTACATTTAGTTAAGTGACCATCTAAATGATAATATTGTGTTTATATATTATTTTTTTAAAATAGAACTTTTGAAAGGAAAGCTAAATAATTATTTTTTAAAAAATTTCTCTAGTGTTAAATATATATAAAATAAAGAAGCGATAACAATATTTTTAGTCCTTAAATTCTAGGTCTATTCTAATTTTCATCTTTATGGTATTTAATAAAGAATATTTGACCTTCACTTAATTAAAAAATAAATGTCTGAACTTTTTCACTGGGTACGTTGTTGTGTGTTTAGTCTTTTAATATAAAAAATATATAGTATTTGAAGTTATAAAATATATTAAAACTATGTATCTATCAAATATGAAATAACCATACATTTTAACATAATGCATGGATAATCAATGGTGAAGTGACTAATAATTATAGTAAATTTATGAATATGATGAAACTAAGATCTGCTCAAGGCATCACCAGCCCTTCATTACTTTTATTCGATATTGAATGATCAATACATCACTGAGGACATTAATCCCAAAAGAAGAATATTGTAGCATTCTAAATATTACATATCAAACAAGAACTTAATGAACAAAACCACTGATTATTCATAAGTAAGAAAATTAAAAATAGATGTTTCAGTTAATTAAAATTTAAATATCATAAATTAAATATCATAAACATCAAAATCAGAAATGCAAAAATAATTGAAGGATAAAAGTATTAAAAGTGGAAAAGATGAAAAGAATTTAAAAAAAGAACAAAAGTTTCCTATCTTTAGTTTTTAATCCCTCCCTCCCCCCTCCCCCCTCCCCCCTCCCCCGGGAGTCTTCTTAATGTCCGAACATTCATCTAATGCATTATTTTCAATCTTCCAAAGCATAGGTTAGTTAAGCAGTATACTTCACATCAACCAAATCTCAATGGAAATAAAAAAGAAAAAGCAAGTACCATCCTTAACGGCTTGCACACATTTTGTTACCTAATCATCAACAAAATTAGTTGTGATTTGCATCATTACTTCAAATATGATGCACCCATACTGGAGGATCGAATTAAATGAATAAATACCAAATTTAATTGAATTCAGTATTGCTGAGATGGAGTACATATTTAGTGTAAAAATTACTTTTATGAACCCATAACTTTAATAATATAATTTGTTGATTTTTTATAACTTTAAAGATTGAATCTATTAAATTTGAAATCTAAATCCACCTCTAATATTACGTATTACTTATATGTAAAATACATATTATGTATTACCTATCTAAATACATAATAAGTAATATTATGTATTGGTTATGCTTAAAATACTAATACAACCTAGAAGAATTTCTTCTTGAAATTAACTTCATTTTTAAGAAATAAGTATGTAAAATTATTGGCCCCAATTTCAGTTACATTCCCTATAAGATTATGTAAATATATACTACAAAGTGAGATCATGTCTAATATCTTAAAATCTTATCTAAAACGTCATGGATCACTTATAGAAAAGAAGTAAGAAAGTGAATTTTTGCCTCCAAAGTAAGAGAAATGCCGCATATTACTAAAATACTGATTTATTTTTTATAAATCCAAAATTCATAACTTTAAAATACTTTATGCATTTTATGTATGTGCATATTCTATATGGGGTACTTTGTTTATAATGCATGGTGGTTAATAGACACTAAGTGTGAATCTTATATATTGATTTTGATAAGGGAAGTATGTTAGCTTGGAGATAGCAATGCGGGAATAGTGGAGGTAAATTGGTAGGTTGGATGAGGTTTGCGGAATAGGAAAGGTTGATTTCTTAGGAAATACAATAGTAGGAAGTTTGTGATATATAGGTTGGGGGTTCAGGTTTAAAGGATGGATTGGGGATTTAGTCATTGAATAGGTTAGAGTATAGAGTTTGTATGACTATGTTGGGCTCTAGGTAGCATTTGGATGAATAAGGTTTTGGGTATAGAAAAAATCAAGTGTCCCTTGTAAATATCCTTGGTGATACCCATTAGAGTCAGGGTATAGGAAAAAACAAGTTACCCTAGTATACATCCTTAGTGATACCTATTAGAGCGGAGTGTTGTGCTTATAGGTGTTATGGGATGAAAGTCAAGAGTTAATCCAAAATTTTCTTCTATTGGTGGACTCTAAGGAAAGGTCGAATTGCATATTCTAGTGATTCTCTTCTGTTAAGAGAGTACTCTACTAGTGTTACATACATTCTTATAGTGCCTATGCATAAGGTTCATATTTTGTATTCGCCTTATTCTCTGGTATGAGTCTTGACTTTACATTACCTGTGGTGTATGCGGTTTTATTTATTTTAGTGTCTAGTTCTAAGGACTTTTTTAGGGTATGGTTATGTCGGAATGGTTCTTAATTATGGTCTAGGTGGTTGCTATAAAGTACTTAGTGCCTATAGTGCCGCATCTTATTTTGGGGTCTTGCTTAAGGTGGCATGGATGATTCTTCTAATTTGGTTCCTTAATGATCTTTCTTATGTTAGGATGGTAGTGGCTTGGAGAGAATAGTGATGTTTTGAAATAAAGAGTGTAGAAGTCCCTAAGTGGGGGAGATTCTAGATGACTACTAGAGTTAAGGTTTTTAAGTTTAAGGTAAGGATGTTATCATGAGAAGTGGTTAGGAAAGAAATAGGTGGTGAAAACTTTTGTGAAAGTTATAGAGGGTGCAAGATCTTTGGAATAATAGAGCTACCACGGGTATGTAGGCGATAGGCTTGAATGTTGAGATTGGTAGATATACCAGTAGTTATGTTGGGTACTTAAGAGGCTTGGGGAGGTATGTTTTATGAATTGTTTTCATAGCACAATGGTTGGTTATGGTTTTCCCATGTCTTTTACTCATGGTTTGCAAAATCATAAAGGTGATGGAGCGGGGTAGTGTTTCGTGATGAATGTAAGGAATAGAATCCCATGGCCTAAGTTAACTCCTTCTTGCTTTGAATTGGCTTGAACATGGAAGTGGTGTATATCTAGACTCAAGCTCTCATAGTATTGTGTCTTTCAGAAATTATAAGTTGAATTGGGCTTGCTCTCTAGTATTAGTTCCATTCAATGGTATTCTATATGTATATATTGAGGTATGGTGTGGATGGACCTTTGTTGGTTGGTTTCTTTGGTTGATATTGGTATCTTGGAGTTTTTTTCTATAAGGATATCCCGGTTAGGACCTTGGGTTGGAAAGTTTGCCGATTGCAAACAAAAAGTGTGGCTTCGTTGAAGGTTCTATTGTGGAATAAAAAGTTCGAGGAAGCCATTTGGGATGCAAAAGCAGACATGGAGTCCAAGATCCGCGTTGGTTCTTCATTCTTGAAATTCGTTCATAAGGTATGGGTTCTTCAACACATCTTGGTTTTCTAAACTTGGTTAAAGAAAAGGGATGGTTTCACTTACATCTTTGTTTTCTAGCTTAGTTGAAGGTCTAAATAGAGGTGTTGGGGTGTAAATCATGCTTGGGGTTTGTGGTGATCGTCTCATCTTGGTTTATGTCCTTGTATTCTAAATTTTGTTAGAGGGAAGTTTAATGTGTGATAGTGTGTTATCTTGTGCTTGTTCTTGCCCTTACCCATCATTCGTGGATGAATAATCCTAGTGGGTGAGTATGAAACTCTTTAAACGTTGGCCCTTGTAAAAGTTTCTAGAGTTTTGGACATTCTGTCTATGGTACAACTCAAGGGGACTAATCGTCCCCTTGAATAAGACTTGGGATATCTCTCTCATATGTTAGGCAGTGGGTTTTGGTTGGGATTCTTCCTAAGGCATGACTCAACATCATACTAGTCGTATGGTAAGATATGAGGTACATGATGCCAAGTCGCATGATGCTTATTGACTTTCCTGGTTGAATCTGTCCAAGAGGGGGTTTGAAGGTACTTTTCATACCTCATGATATGACTTAGACCTAGGTGTTCATATATTGGTTAATATCAGGGACTATGGGGTGGTCTAGGGTACGAGTTAGGGAACCACGCGTACCCTAGGGTATGACTAAGGGGGTTGGGTTATACCCTCCTAGGACTTGGTTTTCATCTCTTAAGATGAGAGTAGTCCAGACATTTCTCACCCCAAAACCTTATGTCCTCATGTTATATAACCCTTGGTGGACTCTCATAACACACTTTGAAGAATAGAAATACTTCAAAATACTCTTCAAACTCACTCTTGAAGATTGAAGGCTAGAGTTTCTACAAGTGTTCTTCAAGGGGTCAATAGTCAAGTTTCTCTCCGGAATTTTCTTGTATAAAGAATGTACTCCTTCCCTCATTGTTAGTTCCAACTAAAGGCATGTTTTATTGTGTTTTAAACATGGATTATGAATCATAAATGGTGGTTTTGAAATCAATGTTGAGGGTCTTGATGCATATTGATAGTTATTGGTTTAGACTATGTTATTACATGTTTTAGGTGATGGTTTGTACATGTGGGTTCTTTTTGGTTATGGTTTAAAAAATGGGTCATGAGTAACCAAAATCTTGATGGTTTATACTTTGGTTTTGGACTTGGAAAAGGTATGCCCTCAGCAAATTTGATAAAATGCATAAGAGGGTATTTTTACTTTATTGTTGAACTTTTATTGGAACTATTGCATAGTATGGTTTTGTAATGGAACCTTAAATGGATTTGGATGATTTTTCATTGGTATAAATGTTTTGAATGGTATAAATAGTTTGAATGGTAAGAATGGTTTGGAAATTTTAAATAGTAAAACCATGGTGGTTATGAAATTGTTTTGAATAAAAACCTTACGGGGTACACGGGAATCCACTAAGAGAATGAAATAATGAAATTGGTTTGAATGTTTAATGTCTTGTGGTGTACAAGGTAATCCCCCAAGTTAGATTAATAATGATGTACTTGAGCGGTACATGGGAATCCCTCAAGTAAACTAAATAATGTAACCTATGGGGAACATGGGAATCCCCTAAGGTTGGATAAGGACATTGCTTGCAAGCTATTGTCGGTTTGACGATATAATTTATAATAGTCTTGATTGATAATAAAAGGAATAATGGTTTGGTTGGATGGTAATGATTTTAATTGGGAAACAATGGCGGGGTGTAATAGCTAACCGTGAAGGTGTAAGTCCAACGGACGAACACTGGACATGTTTGTCGACATGAGGATAGGTCATGATGACCTTATATATAATACTTATGGGGTACACGAGACTCCCCTAAGTACATTTATAGATATGTATCATGGAAAGAGAAGGGACTTGTAAGACCCCACAAAGTTCCCTCGTAGTTCAAGCCTTAGAGCATGTCAAGTGAAGTGTAATTCTAGTCCTAAAAGATTGAGAAGATACTTCCCAAGTGATTGGTATTTAAACCATACAGAATATTCTTAAATTTGACTTTTTGTCATGTAAAGAATTGAATTTACTTTCCAACGATACCAATTTTTTTCAAATCTGGGATCGAGGTGAAAAGTTATGGCCATTTTACTGAGAGTTGTCAGAACCGCCCAGGTGCGATGGACGATATGATGGACTGTCGAGTCTGTGATAGACCATCGCTCAGCCTATCGCAACCAAGGTAGTAACTCCCTTTTTTGGCCCAAGTACGACGGCTAGGACGATGGACCGTCAAGTCTGCGATAGACCATCACTGAGACTGTCACCACTGAGGTAGTGTGGCCTCATCTTGGCCAACGTTCGATAGACAATCTGACGGACCATCGAGTCAGCAATGAACCATCACTAAGACCATTGCATCGAGGCAGTGTGTTCGTTTTCTGGCCGACGTGCAACGGACAATCCGATGGACCATCAGGCTAGCGATGGACTGTTGCTTCGACCGTCGCAGCCCCCATTCAGTATTTCTACCTCATTTTTAAAAGGTCTATTTGGTATTTTCTATTCTTTAATCAACCAGATATATTCCAAGCAAAGTAAATGGCTTCATTCATCATCCAAAACACAAGAGAGCTAAGGCTTCTCCCTCAAGATCAAATCTAAAACCCTTCCCCAAGAAATTCAAGAACTTATCATAGATTCTACAAATTGAGTTGAGATTTGAATTTCCCAAGTTCAAGGGTTGCAAGAACCCTCTCTCAAGAGTAAGAATAGGAGTTTAGATCAATCTTGTTCAACCAATTTTATAATCTAAGGTATGTGGGGTTTTGAACAATTGTAATCCTTTAACCTTTTTGCCCAAAGGATTATTTCAACTACAATTTTTCTAAAATTTATGAGATTTTACATGAGATTGAATTAGGGTTTTTCAACTATTTTTATTGGTTGTAAGCTTTTGATGTTTCTCATGAATTGAGAGTCTAATGACATGATTTTTACATATTTTCTTGAGAAATTGCAGCTGGGTCTATACCCCATGATTTTAATCCTTGAGAAGTTAATAGTTGAAATGTTTGAGATATTGAAGTACGTGAGTATGTTGAGATTATGAGCTAAATTGCTGTAAATTCAAGATTTTTATATGATTTATGAATCTATATGCTATATAATATGAATTTTGATGAGTTTTAAGTTGAGATTGAATTATGGGTCATTAAGCCCTACTTGAGACTTGCAATTTTATGAACTGTTGTGCTATAAGCACCTATGATTTAAGTATTCTGAGATTATTGAGAAATATTTTGACCTAATAGTCATATGGCTTTGAAATCCACTTCACTACATGAGATTACAAAATTTACAGTTAGGTTCTTCTTGAACCATGAGATTATGCTAAAGTGTATTTCATGAGATAAGCGAGATAAACTAAAGAGAGTAGTATTTAGCACCAAGTTGGGTAAGTTACTATGCTTTCTTAGCCCAGAACTAAGTGTCGCCATAGGTTTGAGATTTTGGACCTAAGGCCGAGATGATGGGACCTGAGGTCGAGATAAGTGATCACTGAGTTGAGGTTATACTTCTTGGCAAGAGTATGATGCCTCTCCCCAACGTGAGGTTTCTTCCTTTGGAGGACAAGACGTTGGACTCCATGTAGTTCACATGGTTTATGTCAGTTAATAGAACCTCCCTAAACTAAAGTATTTTCCATTGAGATAGAATATTTTCCCTAAAGCTCTAGGATAAGATATTTTCTAAAGTGAACAAATTTCTTTTGAGTATTTTCCAAAGAAGGAAGTAGTTTTCTCTACTAATAAGAGTTGATCATCAGTTTTAAAACCAAAGTCATACGATTTCGAGTTCCAAGTGTTTGAGTTCAAAAGAGTTATAAGTTCTTGAGCATTAAAGAAGTTTTACTATCCATGAGATATATGCATGAGTTTAAAAGTATTGTTTAAAGCTTTCTTTAGTCTTCGAGTAATAAGAATAAGAGAAGGGTTCAGATCTTAAAGCTAAAGTATAATGACTCATGAGATTTGTGTTACATGCTTCATTTTACATGATTTATGATCTTTATATTTCAGACTTATTCAAGCTATGTGAGTCATTCCTAATTGCATGCATGATTTGATTAAAGAGTATGGATATTGTTTGCTATAAATGCATACACCCCCATATACTCAGTACATTCTGAAGTGCTGATCCACATATACGTCTACGTGCTACATTGTCTTATAAAATAGGTTCAGGTGCTCAGTTCCATTCTCGTCAGTGATTTCTGAGTACCTTTGTCTATATCTCCATAGTGGTGAGTCCTCATAGCTTGAGGACCTATCTTCAGACATTTTAGTATTCAAGTGTTTATATTGTTACTTTCAGTTATGTTTAAGTCAATTGGGGACCTGTGCTAACAACTCTCGAGTTCATGGAGTAGTAGAGGCTTTGTCAGACTAGTTATCAGACTATGGTTTTGTTAAGATTTACAGTATTGTGGACGTTTGGACCGACTATTATCTGTGTATTTCCTTTTATTTGATATGACAGTACCAGTGTTTTTTATATTCCTTCTTGAATGATGAGAAGTGATAGGCTCAAAGGGTTAGCTTGGGGCTACTTGTAGCCCTAAGCATCGGGTGACATCCCTGGAGGTAATTTTGGGCCATTACAAACTTGGTATTAGAGCCAAGTTTTGAAGGAGACCTAGGGAGTCTGACAAGCCGCGTTGAGTAGAGTCTTGATCATCAGTGTGTAGCACGCCACACCTATGAGCAAGAGGCTACAAGACGTTTTAGGAAAAAGTTATTTCTTTTTTTTAGATTCCATCATACCTATAGTTGTCCCTCTCATCTAATAATTCGTGCTCTCCTATTTCAAAAAATACCTCTTCGAAGAGTGAATGCCCATGGAAATGATGATGAGAAACCCCAACCTGTTGATTCTTTGAATGAGACTGTGTCTCACACTGAGTTTTGGGCTGCCTTTCAGGCATTAGCCCAAGTAGTCACTACAAATGTTCAGGCCAATAACCAGGCCATAGTTACAAATCAGCAAGGAGGTGATTTAGCTACTGCTAGAATTCGTGATTTTATGCGGATGAATCCGCCAATGTTTTATGGGTCTAAGGCAGGTGAGGACCCACAGTTATACCTTGAGGAGGTGAGAAAGATCACATAGGTGATGCACGTTTCTCAGGAAGAAAGTGTTGAGCTGGCATCTTATAGGTTGAAGGATATTGCTTATGATTGGGTTGTAGCATGGAAGACGGGTAGAGGTGAGGGTGTTGCTCTTATGACTTGGCAGGTGTTCCAAGATGTATTTTTGGACTAGTTCTTTCCGCTTGAGATGAGGGAATCAAAAATTGAGAATTTTATGAACTTGAGGCAGGGATTTATGACTGTTAAGGAGTACTTCTTTGATTTTTGACACCCAAGCTAGTATGAGCAAGTTCATGATAAGTATTTCTAGTTTGGTGCTAAAAGAGTGTAAGACTGCGATGCTGCATAGGGATATGGATCTATCTATGTTGATAATGCATGCACAGCAGATAGAGATGGATAAGATTAGAGAGAGAGATAGAGTGAGGGGTAACAAGAGATCTAGATCTGAGCAGCATAAGTATAGTCAGCCTAGGTTCTATGGAGAAAATCGCCCTCAGTTTTAGAGACGTTTGTCTATTCCAGCATCTTCATTAGCTAGTGCTTCCATGCCTAGAGGTAGGCAGGAGTAAGAAAGCAGGTATTTTATGTCTAGGTCGCAGAACAATATTAGTAACAAGCCCTGTTATCCTCCTTGTACTAAGTATGGTAGGGATCATCCCAGTGAGTGTTTCGAAGATTTGAGGGGTTGTTTTGGTTGTGGAAAGCAAGGCCATAGACTTAGAGATTGTCCACATAATAGGTAGGGTACCAGAGATGCCCGACCTTAGGCACAGACTACTAGTACACTAGCTCCTATCCCTCACCATCACATCAGGAGCAGGAGGACTCTCCCGATATTGTTGGACCCCGAGTCAAGTCTCTCCTATATGACCCCACTTGTGGCTGTGAATTTCAAAATAAGTACTAAAAAGATTCCTAAGCCTTTCCTAGCCTACACATCAGTAGGGGAGTCAGTTGTTGCTAAATAAGTTTATAGAGATTTTCCTGTTACTGTTCTTTATAGAGCCATTCTTGTTGATTTTATAGAGTTATACATGGTGGATTTTGACCTTATTCTGGGTATGGATTGGCTTCATTCTTGTTATGCATCTATAGACTTTCGTACCCGTATGGTCAAGTTTTAGTTCCCCAATAAGCCAGTTTTTTAGTGGTTTGAGAGTTCGACATCACCTAAGAGTCATTTTATCTCCTATATTAAAGCCAAAAATCTAATATCCAAGGGTTGCATCTATCACCTAGTTAGAGTCAAAGACACTAAGTCTAAGGATCCAACCATTCACTTAGTCGATATTTTTAATGAGTTTCTAGATATTTTTTTGGACGATCT
Source organism: Capsicum annuum (assembly GCF_002878395.1). Taxonomy (NCBI): domain Eukaryota; kingdom Viridiplantae; phylum Streptophyta; class Magnoliopsida; order Solanales; family Solanaceae; genus Capsicum; species Capsicum annuum. Next base: position 75,830,166 of record NC_061115.1, on the reverse strand, counting down.
CCCAAGGGTACCTCTCAATAGAGAGATAGAGTTTGAGATTAAAATTCTTCCCAATACTCGTCCCATTTCTATTCCGTCATATCGTATGGCACTTGTTGAGCTTAAGGAGTTGAAAGAGCAACTCAAAGTTATTTTAGACAAAGGTTTCATAAGGCCCAGTATTTTTCCTTGGGTTCACCTATTTTATTCATGAGAAAGAAAGATGGTTCGTTGCGTATGTACATTGACTATCATCAGCTTACTAAGGTCACAGTAAAAAATAAGTATCCTCTTTCGAGAATTGATGACCTGTTTTATCAGTTGCAAGGTGCAAGTTATTTTTCTAAGATAGACCTTAGATCTGGCTATCACCAGCTTAAAGTAAGGGAATGTAATATTCCAAAGACAGCTTTCCGAACCCATAATGGTCACTTTGAGTTTCTAGTCATGTCTTTTGGGCTAACCAATATCCCAGCAGCCTTTATGGACCTTATGAATTGAGTGTTCAAGCCATATCTTGATATACTCGTCATTGTCTTCATAGATGACATCCTTGTATACTCCCGTGATGAGAATGACCATGCGAATCACCTTAGAACTTTCTTGCAAACTCTTAGGGATCACCAGTTTTTCACTAAATTCAGTAAGTATGAATCTTAGCTAAGATCAGTAGCCTTTTTTGGTCATATCATTTCAGTCGAAGGCATTAGAGTTGATCCGCAAATGACAGAAGATATAAGAAATTAGCCTAGACCTATTTTCCTATCTGACATTAGAAGTTTCTTGGGTCTAGCTGGCTACTACCACCGTTTTGTTAAAGGTTTCTCTTCTATTGCATCTCCCATGACTCGGTTGCCCCAAAAAAAAGTTAAGTTCCAGTGGTTAGATTCATGTGAAAAGAGTTTTCAGGAGTTGAAGACTCGACTTACTTCAGCCTCTATGTTGACTTTTCATGATGGTATAGATGATTTTATGGTGTATTATGATGCCTCTAGAATTGGTTTGGGTTATGTGTTGATGCAAAGAGGTAAGGTTGTAGCCTATGCCTTTAGAAACTTAAAGTCGCACGAGAAGAATTACCCAACCCATGATCCTGAGTTAGCTGTTGTGATCTTTTCTTTGAAACTCTGGAGACACTATCTTTATGGTTTTTATGTTGACGTGTCTACTTATCATAAGAGCTTGCAGTATGTGTTAACTCAGAAGAAGTTTAATATTAAGTAGAGAAGGTGGTTAGAGTTGTTAAAAAACTATGATATGAGTGTGTTGTAACACCCGAGAAGAGCCAATATAGTGGCGGATGCCCTTAGCAAATTATCTATGGGTAGTGTTACTCATGTAGAGGAAGGTAAGAAAGAGTTAGCTCATGATATGCATTATCTGGCTAGATTAGGTGTTAGGTTGCTTAATTAAGCTGAGGAAAGTACTTTGGTGCAATGCAACTCCAAATCTTATTTAGTTTCAAAAGTAAAAGAGAAGCAAGATAGAGATCCTAGTTTGGTCAGACTGAAGAAGGTAGCTAAGGACCAAAAGGTAGAGGTTTTCTCCTAAGGGGGAGATGGCGTGTTGAGATTGCAAGGTAGATTGTGCGTTCTGTGTGTTGATGATCTGAGGTAGAGGATTATGGCTGAAGAACATGGTACATGGTATTCTATTTATCCTGGAACTACCAGGATAAACCACGACTTATAGGAAATCTATTGGTGGAATGGTATGAAGAAGGATATAGTTGAGTTTGTAGCAAAGTGTGCAACGTGCCAACAGGTTAAGGTAGAGCTCCAAAGACCTGGTGGTTGATGGAAGAGTTTGATATACCCACTTGGAAGTGAGAGGTGGTGAATTTGGACTTTGTGACTGGGTTACCCCTTTCGCGTCGTGATCATGATTCTATTTGGGTTATTATAGATAGGCTGACTAAGTCTGTGATCTTCTTGCCCATGCATACGTCTTATACAACTGAGGATTATACTAGATTGTATATCCGGGAGTTAGTCAGGCTGCAGGAGTTCCCTCGTCTATCATTTTGGATTAGGTACTCAATTTACTTCTCATTTTTGGAGGGCATTTCAGTAGGGTCTTGGTACCCAAGATCTTTTGAGTTCTTTTTTTCCTCCGTAGATAGATAGTCAAGTTGAGAGGATCATTCAGACCCTAAAAGATATGTTGAGGGCGTCTGCTCTTGATTTCAAAAGAAATTAGGATGAGCATTTGCCATTGATAGAGTTTGCCTATAACAATAGTTACCATGCTAGCATCGGGATGGCACCATTTGAGACCTTGTATGGTAGAAGATGTAGATCACCCATAGGTTGGTTTAAAATGGGTGAGGCTGCTGTGATTAGGCCTAATGTAGTGTTTGAAGCTATGGAAAAAGTTAAGTTGATTAGAGAGAGGTTAAAAATAGCTCAGAGTCGTCAAAAGTCATATGCCAGTGTGAGGAGAAGAGATTTTGAGTTTGAAGTGGGTGATTTGGTATACTTGAAGATTTCACCCATGAAAGAGATGAAGAGGTTAAGTAAAAAGGGAAAGCTTAGTCGCCATTATGTTGGCTCGTATAGAGTTTTGAGCTTTGTTGGGAAAGTAGCCTATGATGTTGAGTTTCCTATAGAGTTGTCAGGCATTCATCCTATTTTTCATGCCTCCATGCTTAAGAAGCATATTGGTGATTTCACTGTGGTAGATCCTTCAGAGAGTTCTAATATTCAAAACAGTCTTTCATAAATATAAAGGAAAGTTAAAGTTTTTGAATAGTTCAGGTTAGAAAGATAAGTTGTATAAAATTGAGATAAGGTGACTACTCTATTTTTTCCTCCTTATGTATGAATCTGGATAAAGTATTACAGATATGTAGTTATTAAGAACTCAAGGGATGATAAGTTCAATATTTGGTTGCTACGATAAAGACAATTTGGGGATTTTTTTGGATTATTTTATGTGTATATGTTATGGACTGTCGGGTTAATGTTAGGGAAAGGTTTGAGTAGTTTGTATTGAAATATAGAAGAAGGGTGTAGTAATATGCTATTGAATTAAGGGTTGTATATATTTACTGCCCATTCTATTTCGTATAAATTTTTGAAGGTGTAATGAAGCAAAAGTTGTTTCAAGGGAACTTTGAATATGTTTGATATGTGGATGTAATTGGAGTAGAAAGGATTAAAGTAAAACCTATTATTTGATAAACTATGGGCTTACTCTGTGGCTACTATTTGATAAAGTTATGTAGCCCAAATATGTTGGTTAGTTACTAGTACTATTTTTATGATGTACTTTGTTGTAGATAAGTAATTAAAAGGTAGGAGATTAATTTAGGTTAATATTGGAGTTGTACAACAAGGTATGTAAGGTTACCCTATCTCGTTCTCTTTGGCATGAAATAGAACACATGTCTCACAAAGTAAACTTTCAAAGCTCTCCTAAAGAAAATAATAAATAATGGAAGAGTATTATCTCACATGTAGCTAATGACCTTGTTACCACTTTCTAATGTGTTAAAACACCTTAATAAATGCTTACTATCAAGTCTGTATTCCTACCTTCACTAGAAAGTTTCAGGAGTTCTCCATTTTATCAAATAAAACTTATATGTTATTTTCATCTCCTAAGTAGTTCATTCATGTGCAAATAGTTCCCTACCTTATTGTACTACATGAAGCGTTTATTCACATGTTTCTTGCTGGTTGCTTATTTTTCAAAGTATAATAATATTATGGCCACCAAATTAATAATTTCAAAGATTAAACAAACTAAGTGACGCAAATCTGAATTGAAGGGGTGGCAGATTGGAGGCGTAATCCTAGAAGACCCTAGAAGACATATTGAGGGCATGTACTCTTGATTTCAAAGGAAGTTGAGATGAGCATTTTCCATTGATAGAGTTTTCCTATAACAATAGTTACCATGCTAGCATCAGGATGGCACCATTTGAGGCCTTGTATGGTAGAAGATGTGGATCACCCTTAGATTAGTTTGAAGTGGGTGAGGCTTCCATGATTGGGCCTGATGCAGTGTTTGAATCTATGGAGAAAGTTAAGTTGATTAGAGAGATGTTAAAGATATCTCAGAGTCATCAAAAGTCATATGCCGATATGAGGAAAATATATCTTGAGTTTGAAGTGGGTGATTTGGTATACTTGAAGATTTCACCCATGAAAGAGATGAAGAGGTTAAGTAAAAAGGGAAAGCTTAGTCGCCATTATGTTTGCCTGTATAAAGTGGAGTCGTGTTGGGAAAGTAGCCTATGAGGTTGATCTGCCTGCGGAGTTGTCAGCCGTTCATTCTATTTTTCATGTCTCTATACTTAAGAAGCATATTGGTGATTCCGTTGTGGTAGATCCTTCAGAGAGTGTTGATATTTAGAACAGTCTTTCATAAATATGAAGGAAAGTTCATGTTTTTGAAGAGTTCAAGCTAAAAGGATAAGTTTTATAAAATTGAGGTAAAGTGACTACTCTATTTTGTCCTCCTTATGTATGAATCTGGATAAAGTATTACGGATGTGTAGTTATTAAGAACTCAAGGGATGATGAGTTAAATATTTGGTTGCTACTATAATGACAATTTGGGTCTATTTTTTGGATTATTTTATGTGTATATGTTATGGACTGTTGGGTTGATGTTAGGGAAAGGTGTGAGTAGTTTGAATTAAAATAAAGAAGAAGGGTGTAGTAGTATGCCGTTGAACTAAGGGTTGTATATATTTACTGCCCATTCTATTTTATATAACATTTTGAAGGTGTAATGAAGCAAAAGTTGTTTCAGGGGATCTTATAAGAATATGTATGATATGTGGATGTAATTGGAGGAGAAAAGGGTTAAAGTAATACCCTTTATTTGATAAATTATGGGTTTACTCTGCGGCTACTATTTTATAAAGTTACTAATACTATTTTTACGATGTACTTTGTTGTAGATAAGTAATTGAAAGGCAGGAGATTAATTTGGGTTAGTATTGGAGTTGTACAACAAGGTATGTAAGGTTACCCTATCTCGTACTCTTTGGCATGAAATCGAACACGTCTCACAAAATAAACTTTCAAAGCTCTTCTATAGAAAATGATATACAATGGAAGATTATGATCTCACATGTAGATAACAAACTTGTTCCCACTCTCTAATGAGTTAAAACACCTCAATACATGTTTACTATCAAGTCTGTGTTCCTACCTTTACTAGAAAGTTTCAGGAGTTCTCCATTTTATCAAATAAAACTTATGTGTTATTTTCATCTCCTAAATAGTTCATTCATGTGCAAATAGCTCCCTACCTCATTGTTACTACATCAAGTGTTTATTCACTGTCTCTAACTGGTAGATTATTTTTCAAAGTATAATAATATTATGGCCACCAAATTAATAATTTCAAAGGTTAAATAAACTAAGTAATGCAAATCTGAATTGAATAGGTGGCAGATTAGGGGTGTAAGCCTAGAAGACCCTAGAAGAAATGTTGAGGGCGTATGCTCTTGATTTCAAAGGAAGTTGGGATGTTCATTTGCCATTGATAGAGTTTGCCTATAACAATAGTTTCCATGCTAGTATTGGGAGGGCACCATTTGAGGCCTTGTATGGTAGAAGATGTAGATCACCCATAGGTTGGTTTGAAGTGGGTGAGGCTTCTGTGATTGGGCCTAATGCAGTGTTTGAAGCTATGGAGAAAGTTAAGTTGATTAGAGAGACGTTAAAGAAAGATTAGAGTCATCAAAAGTCATATGCCGATGTGAGGAGAATAGATCTTGAGTTTGAAGTGGGTGATTTGGTGTCTTAAAGATTTCACCCATGAAATGGGTGAAGAGGTTTGGTAAAAAGGGAAAGTTTAGTTCCCATTATGTTGGCCGATATAGAGTTTTGATCCGTGTTTGGAAAGTAGCCTATGAGGTTGAGTTGCCTGTGGAGTTTTAAGTCATTCATCCTATTTTTCATGTCTCCGTGCTTAAGAAGCATATTGGTAATTCTATTGTGGTAGATCCTTTAGAGAATGCTGGAATTCAGAATAGTCTTTCATTCGATGAGATTCCCATTGAGATCCTTGATTTTCAGATCCGTAGACTGAGGAACAAAGAGGTTCCCTTGGTCAAAGTGTTGTGGCGGAACCAATCAGTTGAGAGCGCTACTTGGGAGGCAGAAGCAGACATGCGATCCAAGTACCCTCACCTCTTTTCCATGAGTTCATATCGATCCGAAGGTATTATTCATCCTTAATTCAGCCCTTCTAATCTAAATTTCAACTATATATCTATTTTAGCGTGAGTTCTTACAATTTCTGAGGTATTCAAAAGTTTAGAGAGATTTTGAGCCGTTTAGCAAAATTTCTTCAGCTATGTGCACTCTGTTTTCTTGTGTTCCTAGTCTAACTAGTGATATTCGAGGATGAATTTTTCCAAGAGGGAGATATTGTAAGACCCCACAAAGTTCCCTCATATTTCGAGCCTTAGAGCATGTCAAGTGAAGTGTAATTCTAGCCCTAAAAGATTGAGAAGAGAGTTCCTAAGTGATTGGTCTTTAAACCATATAGAATTTTCTTAACTTTGACTTTTTGTCATGTAGAAAATTGAATTAGCTTTCCAACGATACCAATTTCATCCAAATTCGGCATCGGGGTGAGAAGCTATGGCTGTTTTACTGATAGTTGTCAAAACTGCCCAAGTACGACAGACAATCCGATGGACCGTCGAGTATACAATGGAAAGAGCTCGACCTGTCACAACCAAGGTAGTATTTTCCTTTTCTGGCCCAAGTACGACGGCCAGCGCGACGGACCATCAAGGTTGCGATAGACCATCGCTGAGACCGTCTCCACTGCGGCAGTGTGGCCTCATCCTGACCAACGTACGATAGACGATCCTATGGACCATCGAGTCTATGATGGATTATCACTGATACCATCGCATCAAGGCAGTGTGTTTTTTTCTAACCGACATGCGATAAACGATCCGACGGATCGTCAGGCTAGCGACGGACCATCGCTTTGACCGTCGGAGGCCCCGTTTAGTATTTTTAACTCATTTTTCAAAGGGATTTTTAGACTTTTCTACTCTTTTACCAACCAGATATATTTCAAGCGAAGTAAATGGCTTCATTCATAATCTAAAACACAAAAGAGCTAGGGTTTCTCCCTTAAGATCAAATCTAAAACCCTTCCTCAAGAAATCCAAGAACTTATCATAGATTCTACAAACTGAGTTGAGATTTGAATTTTCCAAGTTCAAAGGTTGCAAGAACCCTCTCTCAAGAATAAGAAAAGGATTTTGGAGCAAGTTTGTTCATCCCATTTTATAATCGAAGGTATGTAGGATTTTGAACAAGGGTAATCCTTTCACCCTTGTGCCCAAAGGCTTATTTCAACTATAATTTTTTTGAAATTATGAGATTTTACATGAAATTAAATTGGGGATTTTCACCCATTGTTAATGGTTGCAAGCTTTTGATGTTTTCCATGAATTGAGAGTATAATGGCATACTTTTTACATGTTTTCTTGAGAAATTGCAATTGGGTCTAACCCCATGATTTTAATCCTTGAGAATTTAATAGTTGAAATGGTTGAGATATTGAAGTACATGAGTATGTTGAGATTATGAGCTAAATTGCTGTAAATTCCAAGTTTCTATTTGATTTATGAATCTGTATGCTAGATAATATGCATTTTGATGAGTTTTAACTTGATATTGAATTATGGGTCATTAAGCCCTACTTGAGACTTGCAATTTTATGAACGGTTGTGCTATAAGCACCCATGATTTGAGTATTCTGAGATTATTGAGAAATGTTTTGACCTAATGGCCATAGGGCTTTGAAATCCACTTCACTACATGATATTACTGATTTTACAGTTGGGTTCTTATTAAACCATGAGATTATTCTGAAGTGTATTTCATGATATAAGCAATATAAACTAAAGGGAGTAGTATTTAGCACCAAGTTGGGTAAGTTACTATGGTTTTTAACCCTAGAACTATGTGTCACCGTAGGTTTGATATTTTGCACCTAAGGCCGAGATGATTAGGCACGAGGTCGAGATAAGTGATCCCTAAGTTGAGGTTATACTCCTTGGCAAGAGTATGATGCCTCTCCCCAACGTGAGGTTTCTTCCTTTGGAGGACAAGACGTTAGACTCCATGTAGTTCTCATGGTTTATGTCAGTTAAGAGAACCTCCCTAAACTAAAGTATTTTCCATTGAGATAGAATATTTTCCCTAAAGCTCTAAGATGAGATATTTTCTAAAGTGAACAAATTTCTTTTGAGTATTTTTAAAAGAAGAAAGTAGTTTTCTCTACTAATAAGAGTTGATCATCAGTTTTTAAACTAAAGTCGTATGATTCCGAGTTCCAAGTGTTAGAGTTCAAAAGAGTTATAAGTTCTTGGGCATTAAAGAAGTTTTATTCTCCATGAGATATATGCATGAGTTTGAAAGTATTGTTTAAAGCTTTCTTTAGTCTTCGAGTAATGAGAATCAGAGAAGAGTTCAGATTTTAAAGGTAAAGTATAATGACTCACCAGATTTTTGTTACATACTTTATTTTACATGATTTATGAGCTTTACATTTCAGACTTATTCAAGCTATGTTAGTCATTCATAAATGCATGATTGATTTGATTAAAGAATATGGATATTGTTTTCTATAAATACATACACCTCCATATACTCAGTACATTCTTAAGTGTTGATCCACATATACGACTATGTTCTACATTGTCTTATAATGTAGGTTCAGGTGGTCAGTCCCATCCTCGTTAGTGATTTTTGAATACCTTTTCTATATCTCCACAGTGGTGAGTCCTCATGGTTCGAGGACCTATCTTCAGACATTTTAGTATTTGAATGTTTATGTTATTATTTTCAGTTCAGTTTAAGTCAGTTGGGGACCTATGCTAACGGCTCTCAAGTTTATGGAGTAGTAGAGGCTTTGTCAGACTAGTTATCAGACTGTGGTTGTGTTGGTATTTCTAGTATTGTGGTCATTTGGACCCAATACTATCTTCGTATTTCCTTTTATTTGATATGACAGTACCATTATTTTGTATATTCCTGCTTGAGTGAGTTATTATAAGAAGTGACAGGCTTAAAAGGTTAGCTTGGGGCTACTTGTAGCCCTAAGCACCGTGTGACATCCTGAGAGGTGATTTTGGTTTGTTACAGCACTCAGGAATCCCCTACTCCTACAATATCTCTAATTCATGTGGCTATATGTATCGGGGCCTATTCAGAGGGTTACACTAGACCTATATGGCCCATTGGCAGTTCTAGAATAGTAAAGCTACACATACCCAAGTTAATGGTTTTAAAGGCATGCTAAATTCAATTCCTTTTCTCAACATAGTTTATATATGTATATATGTGTGCATAGTTGGTTTACTTGGTTTTAAAGATTGGAATTATGTTATCCGTATCTTGAGTGCATGCTAGAGTTAACTCGATAACCCATCTTTGGATGACTGTATCCCCACACGATGCAAGAACCAGCCATATTATTCATGCTCATTGATTGGATTTGAGAACAGTCTGCGTTGGATTGAAGTGCTGAGCTTCCATAGTTTGAAAGGAATCTATTTCATGTCATGGATAACTTTATGTACTTTTGTCTTTCATAGAATTTAGTTTTTTGCTATGGTCGGGGGCACGTCTCGACTAGTTACTCGTTGGTTTGGTCTAGAGGCTTTGCGTGGATAGGTGTGGACTTGGATCTGGATTGATTTTGTTATATATATGTATACACATTGGATTATTGTCTTATTTATGGTTTATGGTTTTGGTTTGGTTGAATTCGGTGGGTATTGGTATGATTGACTTAGTTAGATTAGCCTCGGATATGGGCTTATCCCAAAGTCACCACATTGTGAATACGCTATCTTGTTATATATTCAGAGTTCATCCTATAAGGTTATACGTTAGTTGGTTGGGTTGGGTATCATGGGTGGTCTCTAGTCTGGGTTGCACTTGAGATTACCTATTTATGACAAGGCCCCGGTCTAGGTCGTGTCAATACCTGACCACCATGGTAGCTTTATGCCAGTGAGAATTCTTAAGAGCTTGCATAAATTTACTGAGAGTATTCACTGCATAAGATATGTCTGACCTTATAACAGTAGCACACAACAATTTTCCAACTATTTTCTGGTAAAAAGTGGCATAATATAAAGTTTGATCACCAGTAAAATCATTTACTCTATTATATTCTACTGAGGTTAACCCCAAATTGGACTGTAAGGGAGTAGTAGCAGGTTTAGCACCGCTAAGACTGTCATGAATTAACATCTGAACTTGATCTTGATTTGAAATAACACTCAAACTTGATCTCAATACTTCAATCCCTAAGAATTACTTGAGTTGACCTAGATCTTTCAATTTAAACTTCTGGTGTATAGTCTTCTTGGCTGCATCAATCAACTAATCATTTCTCCTAGCGATAAGAAGATCATCAACATACACTAGTATAATCACTATGTTTTAATATTTCTTGAAAGTAAAGAGTGAATAATCATGTGCATTTTGAAAGAAACCAGCATCTATCAAGGCAAAGGTCAACTTGATGTTCCGTTGCCTAGAGGCTTTCTTTAGACCATACAAGGATTTAAGCAATTTATAATCCTTAGTCATTCCTAGCTGCTTAAAACCATTATCCAAGTCCATGTACAGTTCTTCATTTAAATTGCCTTAAAGGAAAGCATTGTAGATACCTATTTGAAACATGTTCCAGCCTTTTAGATGTAGCTAAGGCAATTATACATCTCACTGTAAGCATCTTGGAAATAGACCAAAATATTTCATGATAGTCCAAGCCCTATAACTGACTATAGCCCTTTGCAATCAAATTTGTTTTATATCTGTTCACCTCACCATTTTCCTGGTATTTGACCTTATACACCTATTTGGAACCAACTTTATGTTTTTGAGGTGGCAAATCAACCACTTTCCAAGTTTGATTATCCTTAAGAGCTTGGATATCCTGTTTCATAGCTGCAACCCACCTATCATCCTTTGCTACCTTCTTGATAGTCCTAGGCTCTACATAATGAGTAAATTTGGCCATATAACACTGATAATGGGGGTTGACATGGTCATATGAGAGATAATTTGACATAAGATACCTGGTATTAGTTTGAGGCCTTATGACAATAGTAAAATCTTTCAACCAGGTTAGCTGTTTAGTCAATCTACTAGTTCTTATAAGGGGACAACACTCTATAGTAGGTGATGGAATAGCATGTGGTGCTTCAAATAGTGAATCTTCTACTATAAGGGTAAAACAATCCTTTCCTTCTATTGTTGGTGATAAAGATGTACTAGTTTAGGGTAGTAGTCAACTGCACCTCATTAACTATGTCATCATGTGAACATGAACCATACAGTATATCCAAAGGAGTACTATGTAAAGCTAGTAATGGGGAAGAATTATCAAGTTAAGCATCAGCAAAAAGGAAAATATATTCTCTGAAAGACACATCCTTGGACAAAAAAATCTTGCTTGTGGAAATATCCCACAATATATAACCATTCTCCAACTCTGAGAATCCTAGAAGGACAACAAGAACAGCTCTAGCTTAAAACTTATCACCCCTAGGTAAGCTCGAGGTATGGCAAAGGCACCCTATAACCCTTAAGTGTGCCAACATAGCTTCTTCGCAATACAATAGTTCATATAGATTTTTACTGTCTAGAATTGAAGATGGTAGTCTATTCATCAATTACACTACAGCCTTAATACAAAATCCGCATAAAATACAATAGGTAGTTTTGACTGAAATCTAATAGCTCTGGCAGTCTCTAGAATGTGTCTATGTTATCTTTTTACAATGCCATCCTGTTGTGGAGTACATGCACAACTACTTTGATTCAATATTTCATAATGTTGAAACAACTCAATACATTGATGATTAAAAAACTAAGTATCATTGTCTGATCTCACAATATTAACATAAGAATCAAATTTAGTCTTGATCATTAACAGGAAATATTTGATAGCAATAATGGCTTTGGATTTTAATTGCAACAGATACTTCCATACAAATCTACTATGATCATCTACAACGATAAGAAAGTAGTGCTTTTTGTTAATACTAGGTACTTTGTATGGTCCCCACAGATCCATGTAACAACCTCAAATAATGTAGATATCTAGAATTACTAGAACGGAAAGAAAATCTAGATTGTTTAGGTAGTGGACAAACAAGCTAGTTACTGAGGATCTAACTAGCATTTCTGCATTCCATTAACTTTAGATGCTTCAAAGATTGAGAAGAAGGATATCCAAGCCTGGAATGCCATAACTTGACATCAAGTATTGTCACATTTGCAGTTACTGTTCTTTTTGACTTAGTACTATCTTTGTTCAGGTGCTTTAACATAGTTTCAATTCTGAAGATGTACAATCCACCATTCACCTTATGAATCCTTTTCATCTTTCCACTAAGAGGTCCTGGAAGACTTAAAAGTCAGGATAAAAGGATACAAAGCAAGATAATTCCCTTGTGATTTTAGAAATAAGTAACAAATTAAATTTGAAATCTGGGACTAATAGGACATTCTTCACTTCTGCATCTAGAAAAATATTTGTTGTACTAATATGAGTTACTTTCACCCTATCTCTTGTAGGCAAATGAACCTAATCATTCTATTAATTAGTCAGGTCATGAATATCCCTCAACATACATCTACTGGTTGTTATATGGTGAGAAAAACAGAATCTATTATGTAATCTTGTGTAAATGTAGAATATGACATCAAACAAGTGGTGATACTAGACATGTTGGTTTGCTTAGTCTCTGAAGCATCTTTGTGAAGCATATTAAGAATCTATCTATATTCTTGTTCGGTAAAGGCTTGTCCTTTTGTAAAAAAAAAAACAGTTTTACCCTTATGGTTAGTTGATGCTTTATTAGGTGATGCTGGTTAAGTAAGGTCACATGATCCACTAGAAATATTGTTTATTATAAGATTTCCTCCTTGAATAGCATGCCCATAATTACTATATCTATGACCTGCATTACTACCAGAATTTGAGTGGTTAGTCACGCTCCTATAAACATCATTACCATTGCCAGGTTTTTTTTGTTGCTTTTGATTGACTATCAACTTGTAGCAGTTTTCTTTAGTGTGACGGTGAAATTGCAAAATTTACATTTCTTCCCTTTGTGATACTCCTTTTCTTTGTTCCAGTTAACACTCATAGAAAGTTTGTTTGACTTCCCAACCATGGCGGCTATATATGTTGAGTGGTATATCTCATCCTCTATTAGCATTACGTATGCCTAATTTAGTGTGGGAGTAGTTCCTTTTGATAGAATTTGCCTTCGTTCTTGATAAATTAAAGAAAGGACAAACAAGTACAAAATAATGATAATAACCTGCTAAGCCAATGAAACTCTAAATCTCGATAGGTGAAGTAGGTCTAGACCAATCACAAACCACTGCAACATTGACTGGATCAACCATAATACCTTCCTTAGCCACCACATGACCAAAGAAAGAAATAGACTCCAACCAAAACTCATACTTAGAGAACTTTGCATACAACTTCTTATCCCTCATTCTCTGAATCAGAATCTACAAATACTCCTTATGATCAGCCTTACTCTTAGAATAAACCAAGATATCATCTATAAATATAATAATAAAGAAGATAAGATACCGTCAAATATCTAATTCATCAACTCTATGAATGTGACAAAAGCACTAGTCAATCTAAAGGAAATGACCAAGAAATCATACTGACCATATCAAGTCTGAAAAGCTATCTTCAAAATTTTTGAAGCACCAATCCACAACTGGTAAAAATCAAACCTCAAATCTATTTTCAAAAACATTGAAGCATCCTAAAGTTGATCAAATAAATCATTAATATGAGAAAAAGGATATTTATTCTTAACTGTCACCTTGTTTTACTGTAACGCCACGAGACTACATCCTGGGCATCACATGGTGCCTACGACCCTGAAGGACCACAAGCTAACCCATCACTGGTACCTGCTGTGAGCACTGAGTAATAATAATGAAAATATATGCAGAAGTAGAACTAAAAACTCCTTAAGGTTCATAAAACTGAATTGATACTGAGTATATCTATAGAATAACTGCTAACTGATAATTTCTGAAAGCCTCTAACATATCTGAAATAAAAGAGTTGATAGGACAGGCCCCAACTAACTTACAACTACACGTGAAATAAACAAAAATATTGAAATAATACAATGACTAAAATAAGTATCGCGTCCTAGAGGGATGAGGACTCACTACTATAATTGCGGCTGATCGACTAATCTGGCTAAGTATAGTCAGGAACTCGAGTGTCTGAACCTATGATATAAGACATTATAAAGAAAGAAAGAGTATGCATCAGTACTTTGAATTTACTGGTATACTAGGTAAGGTTAGGCTAATATGCATGGGTTCATATGCATGAGTAATAATAACAAATAAATATCATGAAGTGACTAGATGAGAGTATATGCAAATTGTACTACTGAAGATAATGAACATGTAATATCAAGCATATATCGTCAGTCTGAAATAGATTGAAACCAAAGTACTGAGTTTCTGAGAACCGATTACTGATAACTACAAGTTATGATCATGTAGAACTGAACTGTGTTTTGTACTAATTTTGAATACTGAGTAGTAGAACTGATATTGTGGGATTTATTATCTAATTGACATACCCTGTTTATAGATTAATTTAGGGTCCAACCTGTAACTCCAATTGGAAGGGTGTTAGCTCCATGCCACGGGTTACTAGCACTAGCTGGGTCAACCTTAATCTAGTAGAAAGACTAATGAGATGTATATAATTACTTCAACCCTAGTCTGGCAGGAAGATGATTTACCCTACGCTAGCTATATAGTTCTGTAAATCAGGAACAGCTACTAAGGTTCAAACCCTATACTGGAAGGAATGGCCCCATCCCTGAGTTCGCTCGGTGCTGAATCCTACTCTCAAATAAACCGACACTGATCACTCGACTGTACTAAGCTTGACCAAACTCACAATGATTCTATTAGCTAACCAAATGCTACTGTTCAGGATACAACAGAATCATTCTATTTTGACTAGAAACTAAGTAAGCAGCTAATTTCAGGTATACAATTACCCCAGGACTCGATAGCATAAATAATTGAACCATATCACAAGTTTAAAAGCATTGCAATTAGGATGTCATGCATAATTTGTTCACATAGACATTTTGTCAAACACTTAAAGAGCATGGTTCTTGTACATGAGAAAGAATAACATGGAGATATCATGACTACAACATTCAACTCACCATTCATGGGTTATGACATAAGGAGTACATAAGTCAACACATATGCTAGTTTATTTACTTGAAATTCGTAATCTTATTAGTTTAAAAACCATAAAATCAACACATAAATGAACACAATTCAATTCAAGAATGTAATTCATAATTTAAATTCTCAAAAAATAATCTTGAACTCTAAGGGTGGAAGGAACCCAAGGATGAACACCAAACATACCTTGATTTATGAATTTGTGAGAATTGATGGTGAATTATTTAGGCTAGATCTTGAATCTTGAAGGATAGGGTTTTGTTCTTGAAAGAGGGTAACTTTAATTTGAGAGGAGTGTGAAAAATTGAGCAAATAATGCTCTCTTGGGAGTTAAATCCCGTGTTTTGACTGAATGAGGTGAAGGAAAACAACTTGGCAAATTAAAACTCAGAACTGGACTGGAAATCCTAATATTTGTTTCCGATGCGATGTGGTGTAATCGTGTCGAGCCACTAGAAAAAGGGTCATCCCAAATTTACCCAGTGGCGCGATGCGGTGAAATCGCATTGAGCCACTGGAAAAAGACAACTCCAAACAGGAACCTTGGTGCGACGTGACTCTATCGCGGTGACTCACTAAACATGAAAATTTCTCTTGGCATGATGAAGCATTATTGTGGTGGCCCACTAGAAAAGAACGAACGTGATTTTGGCCATCTCTGCGATGCGGCCGTATCATATTGGTCTACTAGTTTTCACTAAGAGTGTTATAACTTCTCACCCGAGTATCGGATATAGGCGAAATTGGTATCATTGGAAAGATAATTCAATTTCCTAAAATTTGGTGGGTCTTGAGCTGGAAAATTAGGAGTATAACAAAACATATGCTTGTTTGAAGTTGACTATAGAAACATTCTTCCTGAAAACTCAATCGGTACGGGTTAATTTGATTCGTCTAAGAGCTGGGAGTTATTTGAGGCCTTAATATACATCAAACTCACTTATAAAATTTCCAAAGAACTATAAGGTATTATAAATGAGCTAGGAATATAGCGCTATCATTGGTTTGGATTTTTGGAGTATTATAATATCTCCCCCTTGGGGACAGTCTTCCTCAAATGAGACTGGTTAGACTAAAAGCATTGAGGAACTTTGGTTACATGTTGAATATACATGATGATAATGTGATTACATGACTGAGTTTAAAATACGACAATGACTGAACTGGTTTTATGAATGCATGACTGACATGAGAATGATATGCAGCTAAAATTAAGCATGGGAAAAGAGAAATTCTATGAAGATTGTTACCTTAAGATGAGCCTGAGTTTGCGGAGAAAAGATAAGGGTACTTGGTCTGCATATATGCTTCTGCCTCCCAAGTGGCTCCCTCAACGAATTGATTCCACCAAAGAACTTTTACTAGAGAAACTTCTTTGTTCCTTAGTGTATGAATTTGTCAATCAAGGAACTCAATTGGAATTTCTTCATAAGAAAGGTTGTTCCGAACATCTACGCTTTCTAAAGGAATAACTACAACTGGGTCACCAATACACTTATGCAATAAGGAGATATGGAATACCGAGTGCACTGATGCTAAGTCTGCAGGCAACTCAAGCTTACACACCATCTTTTAAAAATGGCTCAAAATTCTGTAAGGGCCAACATAACAAGGATTGAGCTTTCCCTTCTTTCCAAACCTCTTTAATCCCTTCATAGGAGAGATCTTAAAATACATAAAATCACCAACCTTAAATTCAAGGTCTTTTCTTCTCACATCTGAATACGATTTCTGTTAGCTTTGGGCTGCCTAAAGCCTCTCTCTAATCAACTGTACTTTCTCTAAGGCATAATACACCGAGTTAGGCCCTACTACCATGGCCTCACCTACTTCAAACCAACAAATCAGAGAGCTATATCTCCTTCCATACAGGCCTTAAATGGAGCCATCTGAATAATGGAATGATATCTATTATTATACGTAAATTCAATCAAAGAAAAGTGGTCATCCCAACTGCCCTTAAAGTAAACTACACATGCTCTCAACATATCCTCAAGGGTCTGAATGGTCCTTTCTTCCTGACCATCTGTTCGAGGGTAAAAGGCTATACGAAGGTAAACTTGGGTAACAAGACGCTTCTGAAAAGATTTCCAAAAGTAAGGGATGAACTACATACCTCTATTTGAGATAACGAACAACGGGACACCATGTAACCTAACCAACTCTTTGAAATAGAGCCTGGCATAGTCCTTGATTGAAAAGGAAGTATGGACTAGCAAAAAATGGGTTGATTTGGTCATTTTATCTATAATGACCAAAATCAAATCATGCTGATGATGAGTATGAGGCAAACCTATCTAAAAATCCATATTAACTTCCTCCCATTTCCAAGTAGGAATACTGAACTCCTACATAGACCCACTAGGCTTTTGGTGCTCAATCTTCATAGGTTGAAAAGTGTAGAACTTAGCTGCAAACTCTTTAATATCTCTCTTCATCCCACTCCACCAATAGATTTCCCACAGATCACGATACATCTTCGTGGCCACTGGATGAATTACATAACATGAACCATGCGCTTCTCCAAGAATTTTCTGTCTCCACCCAACAACACACGACACACAAAGTCTACCCTAGCAACGTAACACGCCATCTCTCCCTTGGAAGAAAAACTCTACTTTCTGATCTCTAACTGACTCTTACAATTTAACTAAACTGGGATCCCTGTCCTGCTTTTGTTTTACCTCAGCAACTAAAGAAGACTTCAAACTATTCTACACCCAAATGCTACCCTCATATGAATCAACTAAACAAACAGCTAATCTGGCAAGCTGGTGAACCTCCTTAATTAAATTCATCTTATCATCCTCAACGTGGTCAACACTACCCAAGGACAACCTACTTAGGGCATCTGCCACTACATTGGCCTTGACTGGGTGATAAAGAACACTTATTTCATTGTCTTTCAATAATTATAACCATCTCATCGGACAGAGATTTAAATCCTTCAGCGAGAACGTATACTGCAAGCTTTTGTGATCTGTGAACACGTCAACATGTATGCCATAAAAATAGCGCCTTCAAATCTTTAAGTCAAACATAACATCTACTAACTCAAGATCATGGGTAGGGTAATTCTTTTCATGGGGCTTAAGTTGTCTGGAGGAAAAGGCCACATCCTTACCATTCTACATCAAAACATATCCCAAACCAACTCTGCAAGCATTTTCGTACACAATAAACCCATCTGAACTATCTGGTAATATCAAAATTGGGGCCATGGTAAGTCGAGTTTTCAACTTTTGAAAAATCTTCTTATAACAATTTGACCACTGAAACCTAACATTCTTTTAAGTCAATCTGGACATAGGGGACGCAATAGATGAAACCCTTTAATAAACCGCCTGTAATAGCCAGAAAAATCCACAAAACTCTAGATATGTGACAGAGAGATGGGTCTGGGCTAGTTTCTCACCGCTTTGGTCTTTCGGGAATCAAATCTAATGCCATCACCAAAAACTATATGACCAAGGAAGGCTACTAACCTTAGCCAAAATTAGCACTTACTGAATTTGGCGAACAACTGATGGGCTCTGAGAGTCTGCAATACTATTTTGAGGTGGTTTCCATGATCATTTTCATTATAGAAGTAGACAAGGATGTCATCTATGGAGATTATAATGAACATGTCCAAGTACTGCTTGAACACTTGGTTCATCAAGTCCATAAAGGCTGCGGGGGCATTTGTGAGATCGAAGAACATAACTTGAAACTTGAAGTGACCATACTGAGTTTTCAAAAATACTTTTGGAATGTTAAATTCTCTGACTCTAACTTGATGATAACCGGATCTGAGGTCTGTCTAAGAAAAATAAATAGCACTCTGAAGTTGGTCGAACAAGTCATCAATTCTAGGAAGTGGGTATTTTTTTTTATTGTGACTTTGTTCAATTGATGATAATCAATACACATTTTGAGAGAACCATCTTTCTTATGCATGAATAGGACCGGTGCGCCCCATGGGGAGATGTTGGTCCTGATAAATCCCTTATCTATGAGAACTTTTAATTGTTCCTTAACTCTTTGAGTTTGGCTGGAGCCATTATGTATTGCAAAATAAAGATAGGCTATGTATCTAAAAGAGGGTCTATTCCGAAATCAATTTCCTTTTCAGGAGAAACTCTGGGAAGATCTTTAGGGAACATATCAGGAAATTCCCTCACTACTAAAACTAACTCAAGATTTGGGGTCTCAGAATTAAAGTCTTTGACTCAGACAAGATGGTAAATACACCCCTTAGATATCATCTTTCTCTCTCTAAGGTATGAAACAAGCTAACCCCTAAGCGCTATAGTACTACCCCTTCATTGAAGGACTAATTCATTTTGAAACAAAATATGAACTACTCACTTTCTACAATCGACTGAGGCATAACATGAGTGGAGCCAATCCATGCTGAGAATGACATCAAAATCCATCATCTCTAACTTTACAAGGTCTACTAAAGTAACTTTCTGAGAAACCAAAACCAGACATTTCTTGTATACCCACCGAGCTATGATAGACTTACCCACTGGGGTAGAGACTGAGAAAGGATCTATTAAGATTTCAGGGCTGACTTCGAAGTTGGCAGCTATGTAAGAAGTTACAAAAGACAGAGAAGCTCCAGGATCGAACAAAGCATAAACATATAAATAAAAGATTTGCAAAATACCAGTAACCAAATCAAAAAAACGCTCCTGGTCCTGTCGGGAATAAAGTGCATAGAGGCATATTTGGGCTCTGCCAACTGGTTGCACTGGAAGCGGCACCCTACTGAGATGAGCGACCAAATTAAACTGAGGGGAGATTATATTAAATATGTGAACCCAGCTGAGGACACTCTCTAATCATATGGCCTGACTTACCACACCTGAAAGACACATCACTGCCAGCCCTACAGACCCCCTGATGGTTTTTTCCATATTTCTGAGAAAAAGGATTTATTCGGGGACTGTTTACACTACCCTAAGATCTAGAGCCTGGCGCCTTATCCTTATTATCATTCCTAAATTTGGGCATCGACGCACTAGCCAAATACGGCGTTAGGACTAAAGATTTTGGGTGGAACAGAGGATGATTTCCATCTTATGACTTTCGCTGAGCGTAACTAAAACTACTGATTCTAACCCTCTTGCTCTCTTTTTCTTTCTTGTTAGTCTTCTGTTCCTTAATCTATTAATCATGGACCATCAACCTAGACAAGTCCATCTCCTTAATCAGCATTGCAGCCTAACACTCCTTGACTATACTGTCAGATAACCCAATCATGAACTTGCTCAGCTTAGACCTTCTATCAGCTACCACATAAGGAGCATACTTGGCCAACAGAGTAAACTTGAGGGAATACACTTTCACACTCATGTTGCTCTGCTTTAGATTGATGAACTCTAACACATTATCCTCTCTTAACTTCAATGAGAAGTACCTATCTAAAAAAGCAGTAGCAAACACTTCCCATTCTATAGTCCCTGCAACTGTGCCTCTATCTACCTTCCACTACTTAAACCATGTATGAGCTATATCTTACAATTGATAAAAAGCTAACTCAGCACTCTCACTAGAAGTTACCTGCATAATGTTTGTTACCTTATGCACCATGTCAAGAAATTCCTATGGGTCCTTCTCAGACTTAGACCCTAAAAATAAAGGAGGGTTTATTCGGGTAAAGTTCTAAATTTTAGCTGCAACAGTATTGGACACTGGGTTGGCCAAAACAACAACTGGTCGAACATTTTAAGCTTCCACAAAATGGTAAGAGTTGTGAATGTTGCTCTAAATTCTGTAGAAGAAACATGCTCATTCAGGGGATATTCCTGAACGGGAGGAGATGTTAGCTGGTTCCAAGTTCTTCTTTCGTTATTCTTTCTGGGTGGCATGTTCTGTAAACGGAAGGGAAAGTTGTATTAGATAGAGAGATTAACTTTTGCTCATGCTCACTCGCATGATATGAACACTAAAAGAAGGGAACTTTTCCTAAAAAGGTCTCATAGCCTCTTGCCTATAAGTATGGCACATTTCTTACCCATGCACAAGAATCTACTTGATGCGACTTTCAGACTTTCTAGGATACTTTAAAAACTTAGGCTCTGATACCAAGTTTGAAATGCCCTGAGACTACATCCAAGGTGTCACACGGTGCCTATGACCCCGAAGGACCATAAGCTAACCCATTACTAGTACCTACTATGAGCACTGACTTATATTAATAAAAACATATGCAGAAGTAAACTAAAAATGCCTTAAGGTTTATAAAATTGAATCGATACTGAGTATATCTGTAGAATAACTTCTAACTGATAATGTCTGAAAGCCTCTAACATATCTGAAATAAAAGAGTTGATGGGACAGGCACCAACTAACTGACAACTGCTCTATGAAATAACAGAAATATTGAAATAATTCAATAACAAAATAAGTATCGTATCCTCAAGGGATGAGGAATCCCTACTATGACTACCGTTGATCGATTGATATAGCTAAGTATGGTTAGGAACTCAATCATCCGAACCTATGATATGAGGCATCATAGAGCAAGAGAGAGTATGTGTCAGCACTTTGAATGTACTGGTATGCTAGGTGAGGTTAGGCTAATATGCATAGGTTCATGTGCATGAGTAATAATAACAACTAAATATCATGAAGAGAATGGATGAGAGTATATATAACATTGGAACTACTAAAGATAACGAACATGTAATATCAAACATATATCGCCTGTCTGAAATAGATTGAAACTAAAGTACTGAGTTTCTGAGAACCAATTACTGATAACTTCAAGTTATGATCGTGTAGAACTGAACTATGTTCTGTACTAATTTTGAATACTGAGTACTAGAACTGATATGTAGGAGTTATTATCTAATTGACATACCCTATTTATAGATCGATTTGGGGTCCAACCCGTAACCCTAATTGGAAGGGTGTTAGCTCCATGCCACAGGTTACTAGCACTAGCTGGGTCAACCTTAATCTGGTAGGAAGACTCATGAGATGTCTATGATTACTTAAAACCTAGTCTATCAGGAAGATGATTTACCCTACACTGGCTACGTAGTTCTGTAACTCAGGAACAGCTACTAAGGGTCAAACCCTATACTGGCAGGAATGCCCCCATCCTTGAGTTCGATCGGTGCTGAATCCTACTTTTAAATGAATCGACACTGATCACTCCACTGTACTAAGCTTGAACAAACTCACGATGATTCTATTAACTGACCAAATGCTACTGTTAAGGATACTACAGAATCATTCTATTATGGCTAGAAACTAAGTAAGCAGTTAATTTCAGGTATACTCTCAGTTCAGTTCTGATAACCGATTACTGATTGCTATGAGTTATGATCGTGTAGAACTGAATTGAGTTTTATAATAAATGTGAATACTGAATACTGAGTACTAGAACAGAGACTGTGGGAGTTATCATCTAACCGACATACCTCATTTGTAGACTGATTTAGGGTCAAACTTGTAACTTCAGTTGGAAGGGTTTTAGCAATGTACCACGAGTTACTAACACTAGTTGGGTCAACCTTAATCTGGCAGGAAGACTCATGAGATGTATTTGATTACGTCAACCCTAGCTTAGCAGGAAGAAGATTTACACTACACTGACTACGCAATTCTGTAACTCAGGGATTGCTACTAAAGGTCAAACCATATACTGGCAAGAATGACCCCATCTTTGAGTTCGCTCAGTGTTGAATCCTACTCCCAACTGAGCCAACACTGATCACTCAGCTATACAAAGCTAGACCAAACTCAAGTTAATTTTGTTAATTGACCAAATGCTACTATTTGGGATACTATGGAACCATTATATTATGACTGGAAACTAAGTAAGCAGCTAATTTCGGGTATACAATACCCCTAGGATTTGATAGCATAAATAATGGAACCATATCACAAGTTTAAAAGCATTGCAATTAGGATGTTATGCACAATATGTTCACATAGACATTTTTTTAAACACTTAAAGAGCATGGTTCTTGTACATGAGAAAGAATAACATGGGGATATCATGACTACAACATTCAACTCACCATTCATAGTTTATGACATGAGGAGTACATAAGTCAACACACATGCTAGTTTATTTACTTGAAATTCATAATCTTATTAGTTTAAAACCCATAAAATCAACACATACATGAATACAATTCAATTCAAGAATGTAATTCTTAATTTAAATTCTCAAAAATAATCTTGAACTCTAAGGGTGGAAGGAACCCCAGGATAAACACCAAATATACCTTGATTTATGAATTTGTGAGAATTGATGGTGAATTCTTGAGGTTTGATCTTGAATCTTGAACGATAGGGTTTTGTTCTTGACAGAGGGCAACTTTAATTTGAGAGAAGTGTGAGAAATTCAGCAAATAATTCTCTCTTAGGAGTTAAATCCCGTGTTTTGATTGAATGAGGTGAAGAAAAAACTTAAATACCCTTCGCAAATTAAAACTAAGAACTAGACTGGAAATCATGATATTGGCTTCCAGCGCGACGTGGTTCAATCATGTCTAGACATTAGAAATAGGACCATCCCGAATTTACCAACGGCGCGATGCGGTGAAATCGTGTTGAGCCACTAGATAAGGGCAATTCCAAACTTGAACCTTGGTGTGACGCGAATCCATCACGGTGACTCACTGAAAGTGAAAATTTCCTTTGGCGCAATGAAGAATTATTGTGGTGGCCTACTACAAAAGAACGAACGTGATTTTGGCCAACTCCGCGACACGGCCCTATCGCGTTAGGCAACTATTTTTCACTAAAAGTGCTATAACTTCTCACCCGAGTATCGAATTTAGGAAAAATTGGTATCGTTGGAAAGCTAATTCAATTTCCTACAATTTGGTGGGTCTTGAGCTGGAAAATTTAGAGTAGAACAAAAGATATGCTTATTTGAAATTATATATAGTAACATTCTTCTCAAAAACTCAATCAGTAAGGGTTATTTTGATTCATTTAATAGATGGGAGTTATTTGAGGCCTTAATATACATTAAACTCACTCATAAAATTACCAAAGAACTATAAATTATTATGCATGAGTTTGGAACATGGCGTTAACATTGGTTTTAATTTTTGGGGTATTACAATATCTCCCCCTTGGGGACATTCGTCCTCAAATAAGACTGGTTAGACTAAAAGCATTGACGAACTTTGGTTACATGTTGAATATACACGATGATAATGTGATTACATGACTGAGTCTGAAACATGACAATGACTAAACTGGTTCTATGAATGCATGACTGACATGAGAAAGATATCCAGCTAAAACTGAGCATGGGAAAAGAGAAATTCTAAGAAGATTGTTACCTTAAGCTGAGTCTGAGTTTGCGGAGAAAAGATGAGGGTACTTGGTCTGCATATATTCTTCTACCTCCCAAGTGGCTCCCTCAACGAACTAATTTTGCCAAAGAACTTTGACTAGAGGAACTTCTTTGTTCCTTAGTCTATGAATTTGTCGATCAAGGAACTCAACTGGAATTTCTTCGTAAGAAAGGTTGTTCTGAACATGTACACTTTCTACGGGAACAACTACAACTAGGTCACTAATACACTTATTCAACAAAGAGATATGGAAGACCGGGTACACTGATGCTAAGTCTACAGGCAACTCAAGATCACACGCCATCTTTTCTAAATAGCTCAAAATTCTTAAGGGCCCACATTACAAGGACTGAGATTCCCCTTCTTTCCAAACCTCTTTAATCCCTTTATGGGAGAGATCTTCAAATACTCAAATCCCCAACCTCAAATTCAAGGTCTTTCCTTCTTGCATCTGCATATGGTTTCTGTCGGCTTTGGGCTGCCTAAAGCCTCTCCCTAATCAACTGTACTTTCTCTAAGGCATCAAACACCAAGTTAGGCCCCAATACTGTGGCCTTACCTAATGCAAATCAAATAATCAGAGATCTATATCTCCTTCCATACAAGCCTCAAATGCTGCCATCTGAATACTGGAATGATAGTTATTATTATACGCGAATACAATCAAAGGAAAGTGGTCATCCCAACTGCCCTTAAAGTCAACTTACCATGCTCTTAACATATCCTTAAAGGTCTGAATGGTCCTTTCTGCCTGACCATCTGTCTGAGGGTGAAAGGATATACTAAGGTAAACTTGGGTAACAAAACCCTTCAAAAAAGCTTTGCAAAAGTGAGAGGTGAACTACATACCTCTATCTTAGATAATAGACAACAAGATACTGTGCAACCTAACCAACTCTTTGATATAGAGCCTGGCATTGTCCTTGAGTGAAAATGAAGTATGGACTGGCAAAAAATGGGCTGATTTGGTCATTCTATCTATAATGACCCAAATCAAATTATGCTGACGACGAGTACGAGGAAAACCTATCACAAAATCCATGTTCACTTTCTCCCACTTCAAAGTAGGAATACTGAACTCCTGCATAGACCCACTAGGATTTTGGTGCTCAATCTTCATACGTTCACAAGTGGAGCACTTAGCTACTAAGCCTACAATATTTCTCTTCATTCCACTCCACTAATAGATTTCCCATAGATCGCAGTACATCTTCGTAGCCCCTGGATGAACTGAATAATGTGCATCGTGCGCTTCTGCAAGAATTTTCTGTCTTAACTCATCAACACATGGCACAGAATATCTACCCTGGGAACGTAACACGCCATCTCTCCCTTGGAAGAAAACCTCTACTTTCTGATATCTGACTAACTCTTACAATTTAACTAAACTGGGATCCCTGTCCTGCTTTTCTTTTACCTCGACAACTAAAGAAGACTTCAAACTATTCTACACTCAAATGCTACCCTCATCTGAATCAACTAAACAAATAGCCATTATGGCAAGCTGGTGAACCTCCTCAATTAACTTCTTCTTACCATCCTCAATGTGAGCAACACTACCCATGGACAACTTATGAGGGCGTCTGCCACTACATTGTCCTTTCTTGGGTGATACAGAACACTCATGTCGTAGTCTTTCAGCAATTATAACCATCTCATCGAACACAAATTTAAATCCTTCAGAGATAACACATACTGCAAGCTTTTATGATCAGTGAACACGTCAACATGCATGCCATAAAAATAGTACCTCCAATTCTTTAAGGCAAACACAACATCTGCTAACTCAAAATCATGGGTGGGGTAATTTATTTCATGGGGCTTAAGTTCTCTTGAAGAAAAGGCAACAACCTTACCATTCTGCATCAAAACACATCCCAAACCAACCCTACAAGCATCATAGTATACAACAAACCCATCTGAACCATCTGATATTGTAAAAACTAGGGTTGTGGTAAGTCGAGTCTTCAATTTTGGAAAAATCTTCTCATAAGAATTTAACGCTGAAACTTAACTTTTTTTTGAGTCAATCTAGACATAGGGGATACAATAGATGAAAACCCTTCAATAAACCCCTATAATAGCTAGCAAAATCCACTAAACTCCTAATATTTGACAGAGAGATGGGTCTGGGAAAGTTTATCATTGCTTTGGTCTTTTAGGGATCAAATCTAATGCCATCACCAAAAACTATATGACCAAGAAAGGCTACTGACCTTAGCCAAAATTAATACTTACTGAATTTGGCGAACAACTGATGGGCTCTGATAGTCTGCAATACTATTTTGAGGTGGTTTCCATGTTTATTTTCATTACAGAAGTAGATAAGGATGTCATCTATGGAGATTATGATGAACATGTCTAAGTACATATTGAAAACCTGATTCATCAAGTTCATAAAGGTTGCGGGGGTATTTGTGAGACCGAAGGACATAACTAGAAACTCGAAGTAACCATACCTAGTTTTGAAAGATATTTTTGAAATGTCATATTCTCTGACTCTAAGTTGATGATAACCGGATCTGAGCTCTATCTTAGTAAAATAACAAGCACCCTGAAGTTGGTCGAATAAGTCATCAATTCAAGGAAGTGGGTATTAGTTTTTTATTGTGACTTTGTTCAACTGATGTTAATCAATACACATTTGGAGAGAACCATCTTTATTACGCATAAATAGGACTAGTGTGCCCCATGGGGAAATACTGGGCCTGATGAATCCCTTATCTAGGAGAACTTTTAATTCTTCTTTTAACTCTTTGAGTTCGGCATAAGCCATTTTGTATGGAGGAATAAAGATAGGTTGCGTATCTAGAAGAAGGTCTATTTCAAAGTCAATTTCTCTTTCAAGAGGAACTCCGAGAAGATCTTTAGGGAATACATCAGGAAATTCTCTCACTACTAAAACTGACTCAAGATTTAGGGTCTAAGAATTAGAGACTTTGACTCGGAAAAGATGGTAAATACACGCCTTAGATAACATCTTTCTTGCTCTAAGGTATAAAACAAGCTGACCCCTAAGCGCTATAGTACTACCCCTTTATTCAAGGACTAGTTAATTTAGAAACTAAATATAAACTACTCTATTTCTACAATCGACTGAGGCATAACATGAGTGGAGCCAATCCATGCTGAGAATGACGTCAAAATCCATCATCTCTAACTTTACAAGGTCTACTAAAGTAAATTTTTGAGAAACCATAATTGGAAAGTTCTTGTATACCCACCGGGCTATGATAGACTTACCCACTGGGGTAGAGACTGAGAAAGGCTCTATTAGGATTTCAGTTCTGACTTCAAAGTTGATAGTTATGTAAGGAGTTACAAAAGGCAGAGAAGCTCCAAGATTGAACAAAGCATAAACAGATAAAAAAAAGATTTGCAATGTACCAGTAACCACAACAAGAGAACTCTCATGTTCCTATCAGGACTGAAGTGCATAGAGTTCTTTTTAGGCACTTCCCACTGGTGGGACTGGAAGCGGCACCCTGCTGAGATGAGCGACCAAACAAAATTAGGGGCGATTATGCTAAATCTATGAACCCACCTGAGGACACTCTCTGATCATATGGCCTGACTTACCATACCTGAAACACACATCGCTGCCAGCCCAACCGACACCCTAATGGTTTTTTCTATTTTTCTGAGAAAGAGGATTTATTCGAGCACTATTTACACTACCTTAAGATCTAGAGCCTGGCGCCCTATCCTAATTATCACTCTTAAATTTGGGCATTGATGTACTAGCCAATGAAGGGGTTGGGACTGAAGATTTTAGGTGGAAAAGAGGATGATTTCCACCTTCTGACTTTGGCTGAGAGAAACTGAAACTACTGATCTAGCCCTCTTGCTCTCCCTCTCTTTATCCTTAGTCTTCTATTGCTCAATCTATTAATCATGGTTCATAAACCTAGATAAGTACATCTCCTTAATTAGCATTGTGGTCTTATACTCCTTGACCACACTGTTAAATAACCCTAACATAAACTTGTTCATCTTAAACCTTCTATCAGCTACCATATGAGGAGCATAGTTGGCCAACTGAGTAAACTTAAGGGAATACTCTTTCACACTCATGTTGCTCTTCTTCAGGTTGATGAACTCTAACACCTTCGCCTCTCTCAACTTCAATGAGAAGAACCTATGTAAGAAAGCAGTAGCAAAGTCTTCCCATTTTATAGGCCCTTCAACTACGCCTCTATCTGCCTTTCACTTCTTAAACCATGTATGATCTACATCTTAAAACTGATAGAAAGCTAACTCAGCACTCTCACTAGTAGTTACCCCCATAATATCTGTTACCTTCTGGACCATGTCAAGAAATTCCTATGTGTCCTCCTTAGACTTAGACCCTGAAAATAAAAAAAGGTTCATTCGGGTAAAGTCCCAAATTCTAACTATAGAAGTATTGGATACTGGGTTAGCCTAAACAACAGCTGGTTGAAAATTCTGAGCTTCCACAGAATATTCTAGAGTGGTGAATGCTTCCCTAAATTCTGTAAAAGAAACATGATCATTTAGGTGATCTTCCTGAATGGGCGGAGGTGTTGGCCGGGTTTGTAGTTCTTCTTTCATTATTCTTTCTGGGAGGCATGTTTTGTAAATTGAAGGGAAAGTTTGATTAGACATAGAGATTAACTTGAGCTTATTCTCAGTCGCATGATATAAACACTAAAAGAAGGGAACTTTTCATAAAAATGCCTCATAGCCTCTTGCCTATAAGTATGGAACGCTTCACACCTATGCATAAAAATCTACTTGACATGACTTTCAGACTTTCTAGGAAGCTTTAAAACCATAGGCTTTGATACCAAGTTTTAAATGCCCTGAGACTACACCCAAGGCATCACACGGTACCTACAACCCCAAAGGACCAAAAGATAATCCATTACTGGTACCTACTGTGAGCACAGAGTAATATTAATGAAAACATATATGGAAGTAAAACTAAAAATGCCATAAGGTTCATAAAACTGAATCGATACTGAGTACATCTATAGAATAACTTCTAATTGATAATGTCTGAAAGCCTCTGACATATCTGAAATAAAAGAGTTGATGGGATAGGCCCCAACAAACTCACAACTGCTCTGTAAAATAATAAAAATATTGAAATAATGCAATGACTAAATAAGTATCGCATCATCGAGGGATGAGGACTCCCTACTATTACTACGGATGATCAATTGATCTAGATAAGTATGGTTAGGAACTCGAGCATCCGAACCTATGATATGAGACATTATAGAGAAAGAAAGAGTTTGAATCAGTTCTTTGAATGTACTGGTATGCTAGGTGTGGTTAGGCTAATGTGCATAGGTTTATGTTCATGAATAATAATAAAAACGAAATATCATGAAGTGAATAGATGAGAGTATATGCAAGACTGGGACTACTAAAGATGAACATGTAATATCAAGAATATATCATCTGTCTGAATTAGACCGAAACTGAAGTACTAAGTTTCTGAAAACTGATTGCTAATAACTACAAGTTATGATCGTATAGAACAGAACTAAGTTCTGTAATGAACATGAATACTAAATAATGAGTACTAAAACTGAGATTGTGGGAGTTATCATCTAACCGACATACCCCATTTATAGACTGATTCAAGGTCAAACCTATAACCCTAATTGGAAGGGTGTTAGCAATGTACCACGAGTTATTAACACTGGCTGGGTCAACCCTAATCTGGCAGGAAGACTCATGAGATGTATATGACTACGTCAACCCTAGTCTAGTAGGAAGATGATTTACACTACACTGGCTACGCTGTTCTGTAACTCAGGGACTGTTACTACGGGTCAAACCCTATACTAGAAAGAAGGACCCTAGACTTGAGTTTTCTCGATGTCAAATCCTACTTCCAACTGAACCGACACTGATCACTCAACTATACTAAGCTTGACCAAACTCACGTTGATTCTGTTAATTGATCAAATGCTACTGTTTGAGATACTAGAGAATCATTATATTTTGACTGGAAACTAAGTAAGTAGCTAATTTTGGGTATACAATACCCCCAAGACTTGATTGCATAAATAATGGAACCATATCATAAGTTTAAAAGCATTGTAATTAGGATGTTATGCACAATTTAATAACATAGACATTTTTTAAAAAACTTGAGGTGCATGGTTCTTGTACATGATAAAGAATAACATAGGTATATCATGACTACAACATTCAACTCACAATTCATGGGTTATGACATGAGGAGTACATAAGTCAACACACATGCTAGTTTATTTACTTGAAATTCATAATCTTCTTAGTTTAAAATCCATAAAATCAACACATACATGAACACAATTCAATTCAAGAATGTAATTCATAATTTAAATTCTCAAAAAGGATTCTTGAATTCTATGGGTAGAAGGAACCCGAGGCTGAACACCAAACATATCTTGATTTATGAATTTATGAGAATTGATGGTGAATTCTTGAGATTTGATCTTGAATCTTGAATGCTAGGGTTTTTTTATTTAAAGAGGGCTACTTAAATCTGATAGGAGTGTGAAAAATTGAGCAAATAATGCTCTCTTGGGAGTAAATCCTGTGTTTTTGCTGAATGGGGTGAAGGAAAAAGACTTAAATTCCCTTAGTAAATTAAAACTCAAAACTGGGCTGGAAATATTGATTTTGTCTTCTAGCATGATGCGGTGCAATCGCATCAAACCAGTGGAAAATGGACCATCCTGAATTTACCCAGCGGAGCGATTTGCTGAAATCGCATTGAGCCACTGGAAAAGGACAATTCTGAATTGAAACTTTAGTGTGACGTGATGCCATTGTAGTGACTCAATGAACATGAAAATTCCCCTTGGTATGATGAGGTTTTATTGCAGTGGCCCACTGGAAAAGGACGAATGTGATTTTGGCCATCTCCCCGAAGCAGCCCTATTGCGTTGGGCTACTATTTTTCACTAAAAGTTTCATAACTTCTTACCCTAGTGTCAGATTTAGGAGATATTGGTATCGTGGGAAAGGTAATTCAATTTTCTACAATTTGGTGGGTCTTGATCTTGAAAATTCTAAGTATAGCAAAAGATATTCTCGTTTGAAGTTCACTATAGCAATATTCTTCCCAAAAACTCAATCAGTAAGGGTTATTTTGATTTTTCTAATAGCTGAGAGTTATTTGAGGCCTTAATATACATCAAACTCAATCATAAAACACGACAATAAAAAGGGTTATTAGGGGCCACAATTTAGCGATGACCTTAACATATGGTCCCTAAAGGTACACTTTTAGAGATGAGGTTATTTTACGATCCCTAATTCACATTTTTAATATCCAAATAAATTAATAAGATAATGAACCGGTCCCTAATTAATAAAATTCAGAAACTAAAGGCACCATTAGACAAAAACTCTATTGGGATTTGCTAAGAAAATTTCTTCTCACTCTAGAAAATTCCTAAAGACCTAAACCCTATTTAGTTATCTCAAATTGTGATCGTTGTGACACACACTGGTTTTAACTTCTAGCAAGCATTATTGTTCAAAAAAACAAAATTATAAATCATTGCATTTCCTTCTCATTATCTGGTAAACATAATGTTTAAATTTTATGTTTTTTTATGAAATCAAAAATTCATCCTTTAGTTTATTTCTTCTTACTGTGACTGAGCTTAATTTATTTTTTGTGAGGATAAAAGTGGTGCTTAAAGTAAAATGATGGGAGGTACTCGATGATTTATTATGGGCTTCATCTTTTGGGATTCGGTTTATGTTAAATAAGTCTTCTGCAGATTTGGTTGATGAACTAAGGAACTACTGTGGGTTTTTATCTATTCTAAATTTCATTTAAATTGATAAATTGATTGAACTTTTTCACCCATTAGGTGCTCTAATTTAAGTACCTTTACTCCAGATTTTTATGGGCTTTATTTTCTTAAAACTACTTTTGATGGGGAAGAATAATTAAATGTTATGTTTCGTAGCTTCAGATCTGTGTAAAGTTTTAGTTTACTTCCAAAGAGGAGTTTTAGTTATTATCATCTTTTGCTTCTAATATTGGATCAGGGAATAGAAACTAATATTTATTTGGCTTTTCTAGGTTTAGTTTGAAGGTAAATTGGAAAGGATAATTTCATTCACAGATGAAAATACTTCACTACCATGTTGAAGACGTCGCAACTGCTATGGAACTTGTTCTGTAGGCTTATGTTAGAGCATTTTGTAACTTAATCTAAAAAAATTTCCCTAATTTTAATAAACATCGAGTCTTGATTCATTGATTTATGTCTATGTAATTGTTATTAATATTCTTGAGGAGAACATGGTCTGTCAAAACTGTTGAAGATAAGGATGATTTCTAGTTCTCTTTTTATGGGAATTAATTTTTTCTATTTTATTGACTACTTGTACATAAGGAATGTGTGCTACTCTAACATGGTCAAGGGGAATGAAAGGTCCTTTAGATGCTGCAAGAGGGCTTGCTTTTCTACATGAATTAGAAATGCTAGTAATATATAGGGACTTCAAGACCTCAAACATTTTATTAGATACGGTGAGATGTTGTTTTGCAGATGTACATTATTTCCTTTGAAGTGGTAATGAAACTTTTATATAAGTGTATTATATTTAGAGTTCTTTGCAAGTTTCAATGTCTGTCTTTGTCTGATTTGAATCTGCTAGACTTTAATGCAAAGCTTTCTGAATTGGGACTTACAAAAATTGACCCAATCGGAGATTATACTCACATATCAACTCGTGTTATGGATACTTATGGTTATGCTGCTCAAGAATATGTCATAACTGATGAGTCTAACAGCACCTTGTTATAAAATATTTTGAAAATCCACAATTAAACTGCCTTTATCCTATGATTTACCATCCGTTTACAAATAATTAACTATGCATATGGCAGTGAACTCTAAGGAACGAGTATAATCTAGCCACAAATATACATTTTGTTCAAAATAGATATATTCTAGTCATAGTAAGTATTACTGTTTAATGACCAATTTATGAGGTCTTGCTAAAATTCTATAAATTTTGTATTAAGTTTAAATAGAATACAAACTTCTACTTATTTCCTGTTTTATACCTTTTGTGTACTAGATTGTCGTGAGGCATCTCTTTTGAGTCTAGGTGGTTTTCTTAATTTTGCTGCATCATTTTTCCTCTTGTCACCATCATAATTGATATTTTATAACTTCTTTGATAGGTTTATTTTCTACTTCGATCTATATAGTAGTAGGAAAGTTGAACTATTTTTTAGCTGCCTGACTTGATTTCTAGGAAACTAGCTATTGTAGATGATGATATGAGCAGTTTTTCTTTCTCAAGAGATACTGTTCCAATGTTTTGTTCACTGCTAGCACTATAAGAAAACTGGTTATCAGAGAACACGATTTAGGGATAACTTGTGGCCATAGGGTATATCGATAAGTAGCTTAGGGTACATATATTTGGACTATTAGCTACTGAGAAAGCAAGGACTTCTGCATCAATTAATTTTTCTAATTGAAAATCACGTAACCTAATGTCATTGTTCTCTATGGTTTATATGTTACATAATTAAGGTGTATGTGATTAATATAGTTTGAATGCAGATGTTTTAAATCTGACAAACTCATCTCCTGATTTGCAGTATGAATAAAAATCCATTGGTTCTTGAGAAATAAAATTGCATGGATCTGGATTGAAGCCAATTTTTAATATTTGTCACTTTAAAAGATTCGAGAGGGATTACTACAAGCAACTAGCTTATTTAAAGATTGAAATACTTAGCTGTCTTTATGATGATGTGATTGAAGTAGAGGCTATACAATTAGCGCTTAGCAAAAGAATTATGGAAGAAGAGAACACGTATTTTGATTGGAATTTGAAGTGTAGAAGTTCCAAGTATAGTAGGGCTTCCATGAATATTGTTGTAGGTTCATGCTTAGGTGAGGGGCAGAGTTGTTGGCAACTGATCTATATGCCCGACTATACTATGGTTGCTGTGATTACCTATTGCTATAAGTTCCATTACTCTTGCCTAAAGTTAGTAAGTGATTGTATCTTCTCTGGAAGTCTAGTTGCTTCTTAAAGCTTAGTAAATGTTTGGCCATGAAAACCGAAAAAAGATTCACTTTATTTGGAATTTTAAAAGTTCGAGTAGGAGTTGTGATTGACCATAGCTTTTGCAGTTAATATTTAGAATTTAAATGTATTCGTTTAAAAATATAAAATATGATTTGAACATGGATATAATTTGACTGTCATGTTGCTTTCAATACTGAAGGCAAGGTTTAGGCGGCTAGGTAGCGGAATGTTATTCCTGGCCTCAAGGTCTCTAGGAGTTTGACCTTTTCCATTGTCGGCATTGGGTGCACGAGTATGCAAAGAAAGAATGGGGTGTTGTAAGTGAGCTTTATTGGTTATTTTTGGCATTATTTTCGGTAATCACAATTTTGTTACTTAGTGCAAGTATCTCTAGAAAGAGACCAAGCTAGTTCCTGCTAGCCTACATCTTATTCATAGAAATGATTTAGGAAGATAAGAAGAGTAAATAACTCATAAGATGTTGAGAAAAATAAAGAGGATGTGGATAGGAAGATGAGGAGAGAAAACTCATAAGGCTTTCCAATAATTGGTTTACATAGGTTGAGGCAAATAAAGAAGAAAGTAAAGAACTCATAGGAAGACGAGAAGAGTAAAGAACTAATAAGGCTTTCCAGTAATTGGTTTAAATAGGAAGACGAAGAGAGTAAAGAACTCATAAGGCTTTCCAGTAATTGGTTTACGTAGGAAACGAGGAGAGTAAAGAACTCATAATGCTTCCCAACAATTGGTTTACATAAAATATTGACAATATATAAAGAATACTATTTCTCGTGGTATGATATCTAACTTTTGGTGTACTGCTTGAATATGGAATTTTCCACATTAATTTAGTTTTGAGTTCTACTTAATGTTCATACACTGCATCATCATGTATTGACTGCTAAAATGTGATAGTTGTTTTAAGTTTGGCGTATGGACTTTTGTTTCTTGTTATTTTTGGTCTTGGCACTCTTTACCATTTTTCCCAGTTCTTGTTATAAATTAGTACTCCCTCCGTCCCAATTTATGTGGAACTTTTTCACTTGGCACAAAATTTAAGAAAAAGAGAAAGACTTTTGAAATTTGTGTTTTAAAACAAACCTTAAATATTTGTGCTGTCTATAAATCATTTCATTCAGGGGAAAAGGGAAACTTTAAAGTCAAGTTATTCCTAATTATAGAAAGGTGACATTCTTTATGGGATAGAATAAAAAGGAAAAGTTGCTTGTGACAGAAGGAGTACTTAATTATTTTTATTTTGACTTGGGATTGTGTTATTGTTCTTGTAGGTCAGATCCATGCGAAGACAAATTCTCACATAAGTACTACCATAGAAATGATTTGGCTTTGGTTACCAGAGTGATGGAACATACATCATAAAATGTTTATAGAACTATGTCAACTGCGATTATGAAGCTTCCTGATACAAATTGTGTGGCTGTAGGTTCAAAACGTGATCTGGATAGCCAGCTCAAAACTATGTCATCAAATTTTCTGGTATTAATTATGTCGCAACATGAAGAGAAGGTAATGAAAGAAATAAAGTGGAACAACTCTCATTATGTTCTAATGATGTAGAATATGTTGAATCAGAGACGGTTGACCCATCAATGAAGATGGAAAATATGCTGCTAGGGCCTGAAGGATCAGCTGAAATATCTCAGGTTGTAGACAATCAAAATTACAAGGAGGTGGAACTTTTGAAAATTCTAATCTTACAGCAAAATTTATGGAGACTAGAAGTCCTTTTAAGGAAAGAAAACACAATGAATCTGTGGACTTGGGGCCATCAACAATAAGCAGCAAAGGAATCATGTTGGTAGTGCAGAGTGTAGAAAGTTATGTGAACTGTTATAGCTAGGAATGTTGATTGGATTGCATAAAAAGTGGCATAACGTTTATGTCATGGCTACTTGGCAATTTGAGATGTAAATACATTATTAGTTTTAATATATAGAGAAGTTATCTTTATATTTGCTATGTGCATCTTGTTCTGTGTAATGTATATTTTATATTTAGGAATTATGGTCCATAAAACACAATTTAGGAATTATAAATATTTTTTAGGACCAATAGAAACTATTTGCTAAAGGTCTATGGGGATGAAAATAATTTGCACTTAATCTTGAATTAGGGACCAGAAAGTTGGTCGTTAAAACATATTTAGGGACTAGATTTTCAGGCGTCACTAAATACTTTTAGGGATCAGAAAAAAGATGTGGTTTCAATTTCCTTTTAGCGAAGAAGCCTATAAGGACCGGTGGCGACCAAAGTTTTCTGGTTGCTATTGACATTTAAGGACTAGAATTAGATTTTTAGGGACCAGATTTCCCTTCGCTAATAACCATTTTTCTTGTAGCAAAATTACCAAAGAACTATAAGGTATTATTCATGATCTTGGAACATGGCGCTAACATTAGTTTGGATTTTCAGGGTATTACATTAACTATCGATAATCAATACACATACGCATAGACCCATCTTTTTTCTTTACAAACAAGACAAGTGCAGCCCAAGGCAGTACACTAGGTCAGATAAATACCTTATCCAATAAATCCTGCAGCTGATCCTTCAATTCCTTTAACTCGGCTAGGGCCATCTTATAAGGAGGAATAGAAATGAGCTTGGTGCCTGGCTCAACATCAATAGCAAAATCAATATCACGTTCCGGAGGCATTCTAAGAAAATTCATAGAGAACACATCAATAAAATCACGAACAACATAGATAGAATCTAAGAAAGGAGGAGGAAAAACACTGGTATCACAAATATAAGCCAAATAAGCTAAACATCCCCTCTCAACCAATCACCGAGACAGAACATAAGATATGACCCTCTTTGGTCTTGAATAAAGCACACCCTTCCAAGCTATTCTTGGTATATCCGGCGAAACTAAAGTCACAGTACTAGTTAAACAATCTAAGACAGCATAATAGGGAGACAACCAACCTATACCCAAAATAACATCGAAGTCAACCATATCTAACACAAGTAAATCTACCCTATTCTCATGACCAGAGAAAGTCACAATACAAGATCAGTGAACCCAATCCACCACTAAAGATTCACCTACCGGGTAGATACATGAATAGAAATGGCAAGAGGATCACTAATAGAATCAAAACTCAAAGCAAAATACATAGACATATAGGAAAAAGTCGATTTAAGATCAAATAATACAGATGCAGGCCTGAAATGAATGGGGATGATATCTTTAATTACAACATCAAAACCCTCTGCCTCAGGTCTGGCTAGAATAACATAGCATTACCCATGACTACTTACTACCTGAGTGGCCCTACTACCACCAACCACCTGAATGGCCCCAAGACCACCCCTATAAGCTCAACTACCTCTGCCCCTCACACTATTAGTAGAACCCCTACCCCTCATAACTGAAATAAGAGTATCCCTAATCATACAATGAGGATAGTACTTGGCCAACTAGTTAACCTCATCACACACAAAGCAATATTTACATCTCGACTCCATCAGAGAAGGTACAACTAGGCTCGAATGACCACCCTAAATTGCTGAATGGGAAGATCCATACTAGAACTCTATAAAGTCACCTGCACCGGCCTACCTTGATACCTATGAGAACCTCTAAAATTTCTACCATAAGAAGCACGACCTCTAAACTCACAAAAATAATACACCTTTTGGGTGCCACCATGTGATACTCGATGAATACCCTCTATCATCTTGGCATGATCCACAATACTCTGAATCGATGCCCCAAATACAACCATTTATGATATAGCTAGCTGAAGGGAAACATCTAACCCTTCACAAAGTTCTAAATCTTCTCAGATTTGATGGAAATACTATCATAGAAATATCTAGAAAAGGCATGAAATCATGTCTCTTACTCTGCTACAGTCATGGAGCCCTGCTCCAAGTGGTCAAACTCATCACGCATTTGATTTCTCAAACTATTAGGCACAAATATCTCTAGAAAGGCATCGACAAACTGATCCCATGACATATCAGGAGCATTATGAGTCTACAACAAACAATCAATCTCCACTAATCACTAGTCAAATCTCTCAACTGATAGTTAGTATAAGCCAGTCCATGTGACTCTAACAAACTCAAATTATGCAACTTCTCTCATCAGTTAGTTGAAAACTCATAGACATGCTCATCTACAACACCGTTGAACTAGAAGGACCCAAATAACTAAATCTCTCAGACCTCTTCTAATCCATAAAAGACATCTACTCATAGTAAAAAAAGGCATATTAAATCTAGTAGAATGAGATCCCATCTGAGAAGATAACATAGATGAAGGCTGAACTCCCAATCTCGAAACACCATACTCAAATGCCAGTGCTGAAAAAGAAATAACAATCGGGGTCTGAGGGGTACCAAAGATAGAAGTAGGCAGAATAAAAGGATCCACTCTCTAAACTGGAGGAACACTGGACATAACCAAAGAAGAACCCTCTAAGTGGGTCAGGAAAGGCACCAACAATCCCTCCAACACTAGGGCAAATAAACTCTGAAGAGCTAGAGTAGAACCCACATCTCCAACCTACTTAACGTAAGGCTCGGGGGAAAAACCCCTAGCACTCCTCTTAGACGGGCTATACCACAGGCCCGTCCCTTCTCTCGATTCCATCCAAGACTCAAGGCTTTTCCTTATGACTGAGATCTCTATCCAAAAGTAGGCTCTACATTACTAACCTTGTGGGACTAGCTAACACCATCTACATAAAAAGAGTGTAACAAAACTCAAAACACAAGATATGAAAGAATATCACATTATAGGGAATAGAATAAGGAAAGTTTCCTAAAAACATCCTATGTTATAACCCAAACCGATGACCTGGCCACAACAAGCATCCCAAACCATGAAGGTTCAAGAGCCCTACTAACTAGTAATCATATGCTCAATTCATACAATATAAAGAAGTACGAAAAGCAATACAAAATAGAAGCATGGTCACTATCTTATTCCACCTAACAATACAAGTATGAATCCATAATCATTCAAAAACATCTAACACCAGTCTGCAAAATCTCAAACAATATGAGAACAACATTTGTCTAAAAATTAAAAGAAGGCCCTAGTCGAACCTTAAACTGAAATCAAATAACAATATTTCATAGAATAAGGCCTTTCAAAACAAGGGAGACTTGCCAACTATAAACTTCTGACATCCCAATCTACTGCTTAGCAGGACCCCAGGACTGAGCCTTAGATCCTGAAATATAGGGGGTCAATACAAATGTACTGGTATAGAGAGCAATCCATAAACAAAAATATACATTTTTATACATCATCGATAAGAGAATTTCATAAAACATATCATCATAAAGTATTTGAAAACACATGGTCATAATTTGATATCCTTCAAAAGGCATTCTTTAAAGTCCTGACTCTACTCTTTCTTATCTTTTGAGCTAGATGGTACACCCTACAATATGTAAATCCATGGGCTATATGGATTCCTCCTCTGACTCGGCAGCTAAGCCCCCAACTTAAGTTTTTTATAAGGGTTGGAGCCTCTATATCTCTACTATGCCACAGTGTCGTTGCCAGCATATAATTTCCTTTTTGGGTCACATGGACTCGTGTCGACAAATCATAATTTTAGGCAATGAGTCATCTAACTCGTTCCTTCTTTGGGTAACCATTTAACTCTCTTAAGCCCATTTTAAAACTCTTTAAAACATGTCATCTTCTTATAACTATTCAACTCTTATTCTATTTTCGGGCACATCATAATAGGGTATCATCATACCCTGACTAGAAAGCCATATCACAACTCTACTGCCCTCTTATTATTTTAAAATGTATTGTTGACCACCTAAAAGATCTACTAATTAACAAGAGTATATTTCAAAATAGTTGAAAACCAAACAATTCTCTCTTTAATACTTTATCTATGGTGGTCACTTTCTAAGTCTGAATCCATTCTCAATAGAAAACATGACCATTTACAAAACAAGTAACATACCTTCTTTTTTTCCTATAAGATAGTACAATTGTACATATCAATTCATCAACAAAACCAAGCCTTTAGCAGTTCGCATAATCAATTTATAAAATGTAAAAATCAAGGTATTTTCTTAGTAAAAGAAGGAATTACATATCCCATGCTCTAATTTAATGTCACAATCCTAATATCACATGATCACATAAAAATAATTTGAGTTTTACACACCACTTTACAATTTCTATGGTACTTCATCAAATCATAGGGTTTTAGTACATGTTTATTAAAATCTTCATAATAATCTCGTATGTATATATATACTCATTAAATTAAGTTTAAAAATAGTAAATCCATACCCATGAGGTTTAGGATAGTTCCACAT
The DNA here is from genome assembly GCF_002878395.1 of Capsicum annuum. NCBI lineage: Eukaryota > Viridiplantae > Streptophyta > Magnoliopsida > Solanales > Solanaceae > Capsicum > Capsicum annuum. Next base: position 75,789,224 of record NC_061115.1, on the reverse strand, counting down.
ACCTTAGGTTCTTTAGTTCAAAGAATGGAACCCTAATCTTGACTCTTTTCTTGAAAATCTTAAACTTAGAGGTTGAATTTGTGATCTTTTAGGAAATAGTTAGGGTTTTGTTTTGAGAGGATTTGAGTAACCTTTGGCATATAATACCCAAATAATGACTTAATCTCATGTTATGGCTGAGATAAAATGAAGGAAATGGAATAAAATACCCTCTTGGACCTAAAATCATTAAGATGAATCAGGTACCCGACGCATTAAGCACCTCGCCGCATCGATCTTTTAATTGGAATTGGGATGCATTGTGTTGGTCCCTACTGATGTGATTCCTAGTGCGATGCAACTATATCTTGTTGTTATACTATTTTGATAATCCAAACATGTCTCAAACATCATTCAAAAAATCAAAAACTTCCCCAAGACATGCCTTTAACACCCCTGAACATGAATCAACTGAAAAATCTACTTCTCGAGGTTGGGAAGACCAATTTAGAAATCATTTAAGTTAAGGGCTTAAAATATGACTAAGTATTCCAACACTTAGATAAATTTTAGGCCTTAAGTTATCTATGCATACAACTATTAGTGATATCAAGTTGAAAATGCTACAGGGTGTTACAGCATCCCCCTTGGGATCATTCATCCCCAAATGATGACTCAGGATACAATAAGCATGATTTTAAGTTCTACATGAAAAGATGAGAGAGTAGTATAAAGTTTTTACCTTCTAGGATGTCATCAACGGTCTCAAAGAGATTTGGGTATCTCACACGCATGTCATCCTCCTAATCCCAAGTAGCTTCCTTAGAATTTTGATTCTTCCACAACACCTTAACTGAAACTATCTCCTTACTTCTCAACTTCTGAACTTGGCAATCCAAAATAGTGATGGGTTCCTCTTTATATGACAATGACTCTTTTACATTGACTTCCTCTACGGGAAACACAAGAGAATGATCTCTAATACACTTTGTTAACATGTATACATGGAATATAGGATGTACAGAAGAAAAACTTCTTGGCAAATCTAACTCATAAGCAACTCCAGCAATCATTCTTACAATCTGGTATGGTCCTATAAAACAAGGACTAGGCTTCCCTTTCTTTTCGAATCGCATGACCCTCTTCATAGGGGAGACTTTTAGAAATACCCAATCATCATCCTCGAATTCTAGCTCCCTTCTTCTTACATTAGCATAGGACTTTTGGCGACTTTGAGCATTCTTAAGTCGCTCCCTAATGACTTTCACTTTCTCCATCGCTAGATGAACAAGGCTAGGCCCAAAAAACCGGCCTTCACCCATTTCATACAACCCAATCGGGGACCTATATCCCCTTTCACAAAGGGCTTCAAAAGGATCCATCTGAAAATTAGAATGGTAGCAATTATTATAGGTGAATTTTATCAACGAAAAATGATCTACCCAACCACCCTTAAAGTCAATCACAAGCCCTCAACATATCTTCTAAGGTATGAATGGTGTGCTCTATTTTCCCATCTGTTTGAGGGTAGAAGGCGGTACTAAGGTTCACCTGGGTGTCTAAGCCCCTCTGAAAAGACCGCCAAAACTGAGAAGAGAACTGTGTACCTCAGTCTGATATAATAGGCACAGGATCCCCGTACAACAGACTATCTCCCGAATATACAGCTTAGCATAGTCATCCCATAAATAATTCATCTGTGCTGGAATATAATAAGTGTACTTGGTCATCCTTTCTACAATCACCCATATGGAGTCATATTGGTTTCGAGATTTCGAAAGTCATGTAATAAAGTCCATGTTTATCATCTCCCACTCCCACATAGGCAAATCTATCTCTTGGGAAGTGCCACCTATCCTCAAATGTTAAACCTTAACTTGTTTACAATTCAAACACTTAGCCATAAAGTTAGAAACATCTCTTTTCATATTATTCCACCAGTAAATAGCCTTAAGGTTATGATATATTTTAGTAGAACTGGGGTGAACCACATACCTAGAGGTATGAGGTTCATCAAGAATCCTCTATAGCAACTTATCTACATTCAGCACACATAGCCTACCATGATACCTCAAAATCCCATCACCGCTAATTTCGAAAGCCATTAACTTTTGTTGATCAACATTTTCCTTAATCTACATCAGATTGGAATCTCTGATTTGTTTTTCCTTAACCTCCACACATAAGGATGATTTAGCTACCTCTTGAACAAATACCCCTCCATCTTAGAAATCCAGAAGTCGAAATATTAAATTTTCAAGTCAATGAATGCCTTTTACTATATTCCTCTTTCCTTCCTCCATATGAGAAAGACTACCCATTGATAATCTGCTAAGGGCGTCAGCCACCACATTGGCCTTGTCCAGATGATAGTGCAAGCTTATATCATAATGTTTCAGCAATTCCAACTACCACCTCTATCTGAGATTTAGTTCTTTCTACATGAAAACATACTACAAACTTTTTTAGTCAGTAAATATATCAACATGCACCCTATACAGATAATGACCCCATATCTTTAGTGCAAAAACTACTGTTTCTAACTCCACTCATGGGTGGGATAATTTTTTTCATGCACCTTTAACTACCTATATGCATAAGCCACCACCTTTCCATGCTGCATAAGTACACACCCAAGTCCCACCCAAAACACATCATAGTATACAACAAAGCCCTATATACCCTCAAGAAGGGTCAAAACTGGCGCAGTAGTCAACTTGTATTTCAATTTCTCAAAACTATTCTCACAAGAGTCAGACCACAAGAATTTTTCCTTCTTCTGAGTCAATTTAGTGAGTGGAGCAGCTATGGAGGAAAAACCCTCTACAAACCTTTTGTAATATCCTACCAAATCCAAAAAGCTCTGAATATCAATTGGAGTTGTTGGTCAAGGCCATTTTATCACTGCCTTAACCTTTTTGGGGTCAACCTTAATCCCCTCACTAGAAATAATGTGCCCCAAGAAAGAAATAGCACTAAGCCAAAATTCACATTTGGAAAAATTTGCATACAACACATAATCTTTGAGGGTCTGAAGTATTATTCAGAGGTGAATAGCATGATCCTCCTTATTCTTAGAGTAAACCAAAATATCATCGATAAAGACTATGATGAACAGATCTAGAAACTATCGAAACACCCTATTCATTAGGTCCACAAAAGTTGTGGGGGGATTAGTCATCCGAAGGACATAACTAAGAATTCATAGTGGCCATATCAGGTTTGAAAAGTTGTTTTTAGAATATCAGCCTTCCTAACCTTCAAATTATTGGTACT